>NC_066583.1:252652263-252952263 GCF_024323335.1 Lathyrus oleraceus
TTTTGACTTCAGATTCTGCTCGGCAGTTCTTAACATGACGAGCAGTTCAGGAAGAGATTTGTCCATTTCATTCATATTGAAATTTAGGACAAATTGACTGAATCTATCTGGCAACGATTGCAAGATCAAGTCAGTCGCAAGTTCCTTTTCGAGGGGAAAACCCAATCTCAAGGTTTTCCACATACCCAATCATCTTGAGCACATGGGGACCTACAGGGGCTCCCTCAGCTAACTTGCCTTGAAAAATGGCTTTTGAAACTTCAAACCTCTCATGCCTTGCTTGCTCTTAATAGAGCATCTTCAGGTGTTCGATCATATCAAACGTTGACATGTTCTCATGTTGCTTTTGCAATTCTGAGTTCATGGTAGCTAGCATGAGACAAGCAGTTTCATTGGCATCATCGACATGCTTCTTATAAGCATCTCTTTCTGCCTTAGGTGCAGAACTAGGAGGTTCCTCTTCAGGTACAAGTGTCTCCAAGACATACAGCTTTTTATCATGTTTGAGGACAATCCTCAGGTTTCGGTGTCAATCCAGAAAATTTGTCCCAGACAATTTTTCCTTATCAAGGATTGATCGCAGGATGTTGTTAGAGGTGTTTGCTGTCATGGTAATCTACATAAGGATTAATGAAAATATAAGTATCATTGACATATTTAATTAGGCCTTTAATCAAATATGCTCCCACTATTTTACTCAAAACAAATGACCCTCATCATTTGATTCGGAAAATCCCGTTGGAAGATTTTCTAGTGGGTCGAGATCCATATTTCACTTCGTTCTAAGTCCGCGTAGGCAGATTACACAAAACTAGGTTATTTAGGTAGGAACTCCTTCCAATTGTATCTCATACAACTCTCAAAAATTTCAGTTGGGTGAATAACTCCTTATTCCAATCCATCATATGGATCATTCCCAACTCTTGCTTCTAAACATATATAATATTATTATAATTAAGTTTGACCTATCGTTTTAGCAGTTGGATATTACAATTATCCCATCGCACCTTACCAATATAGAAAATGCACCTCGCGTAGGCGAAATCTACATTGTCCGATACTAGTCTTGATGAGTTCTAAAACTTGGAAAGCAAACATATATAATATTATTATAATTTGTTTAGTTAAGTTTGACCCATTGCTTTAACAGTTGGATATTACAATTATCCCATCGCACCTTACTAATATAGAACATGCACCTCGCGTAGGCGAAACCTACATTATCTGATACTAGTCTTGATGAGTGTTAAAACTTGGAAAGCATAAACTTAATATTTAATTTGAGGAAATTGCAATTTTTCTGATCTCACCGGCTTATTTATCATATAAATCGCCTCTCACATGCATCAACATACATTTACATGCATCAACATACATACATACATAATGAAACAGTTAAGGCCCCTAGCGCAATTGTTCTCCCAAGCCAATGAGAGAACCTAAGCTAACCTAACAACGATCTAAGCTTCTCCAAGCAAGATCTTCAAGGTTGTCCTCCTTTGGCACTGACTTCTTTGCTTTCTTCATATCATTACATTACATAAAAGAAACTCGTTTTACATACGAGGGTGTGAGATGAGAAAAGAAGTTACATTGAGAGATTAAAAGAGAGGCACGATACGCAGGTCGTATTTTAAAAACCAAAACAAAATAAAGGAAAACTAAGGCCATAACCGATCACCACAAGACAATAATAAACACATTATTATTATTATCAATTTTAATTCTTTTAATTAATTAAAACCAAATTAAATTTCAACGACCGATCACACTACGCAGAGTTAGCCGGGGTCCGCTGCCCGGTCAAAGGGGCAGCGCCCCTGGCCGAAATTTTTAATGAACAATTCATTTAAAATCTACGTCGCTTTTCGCATCAACACTTGATACTTTAAAGAACTGAGTTAGCCGAACGGGTGAATTTTGCCTTGCGTTAACCGGTTAACCATATGCGCTAACCAGTTAACACTGTTTGAAATCTGTTCAAAATTTGCTTTCTGTCTTGCGTTAACCGGTTAACCAAATACGTTAACCGGTTAACACTGTTTGAAAATATCTTGGAAAACTGTTTTCCGTCTTGCGTTAACCGGTTAACCAAATGCGTTAACCGGTTAACACTGTTTGAAAAACTTAAAAATTTTATTTCGTATTGCGTTAACCGGTTAACCATATGCGTTAACCGGTTAACACTGTTCCAAAGAGTGTTTAGAAAGCACAACTCTTGTGCAGTCACAACCCCAATCGCATAACTCTCTGACAACACAACCCTTGTGCCGTCACTAACCCTGATGCACCAATTTCAGACCGTCAAACACATCTCGATTGTTGATTCAGTATGATTGATCAACACGTCATTGCTTCACCATACTAATGTCGGATCAAGAAGCAAATGACCATTGATCGCTCAAAGGAAAACAACCATTGAGTGTTTGAATGAACGAAACGAGAACACTATATCATATATAATGTATTTTGCATCAGGATTACATATATCATATATATAACTTGATCGATCTCAATTTAATCTTTGATTCATTCTGTCTTTAATCATATTAATACAGAACAAAAATAGTTATCAGATTCATGGTTTCGTAAGTGGCTCTGATACCACTGAAGGAGAATTGCCATCCAAGAAGCAACGGAATTTAAAAATTTCTCCATTTAGTGATCCTTACGAATGGGCATGATCAGTGATAGAATCGTTACCTCTTGTGGCGATTCAAACCTTTGATGCAGATCTCTTGTAACGATCAAAACCTTGGATACAAATCCACGGAACGATCACGAACGTTGAACGATGACAACGTCTCTACTCAGTCCACACGAACGGGTTCCTTCAATCTCAGTGCTAGCTGGTACGAATGAAGGCTTTGAGTGAGAGAGAGAGGGAAACGAAATTCCAAGTCTTCACTTGAGTTTTAGTCTGGGTGACAATGCTTCTACCAAGGGTTATATTTACAGAACCACTTGTGTGGGCTTCAAGCTAAAAAGCCCACTTAAGTGTATTTTGGCCCATATCTTATAATATGCCCAAAATCACTTAAGCGTGTGGTACCTTACCATATTTCATATTCCACTTAAGTGCACCGTACCTTACGGTGTTCCTTAGTTACTCTATCTCTCATCGATCCGTCCTTTGTGTGTGACCCTGTAGGTTTTCGCGACGCTGGCAATTATATTAAATCACGCATTTAACATAATAAATAGTGAGCGGTATCTAGCAACACATCACTGCTACCCAAGTCACGAAAATGTCATGGGATCTGACAAGTCCTTCTGTGATAATAATTATGTGTATAATTACCCTTTTGCCCTTATGTCTATATTGAACACAAGGTATAGACCGTGTCACCCTTGTCCAGTTCAATATTGGGCCCATAGACATTTATCCTGTTACGCAGGATGTGCAAATTCCATCTAGCTCACTCATGTCCCTCAGCATGCTTCGTGGAGTACCCATCAACTGTCTTTATGGTTATCCAGTTACGGACAACGTTGGATCAGCAACAAAGCACTCGACTCTACATCTAGGATCCATAGTGTTTTTAGGTCGAAGAGTGGTATACACCATTATCACCATGAGAATAACTTATGACACTTTGCATAACTTTCTATATAGTATTCTCATAGCGGGTCAATCCGGTATAAATATTACTCTTAATATTTATACCTATGTTTATGACTTGATAACTCTTTATCCATGATCCATGAGATGTGATCATCAGTCTACAAACATAATAGTCTTAATGCTTTAATGTTATCCCACTTCACAATAAAGCTCGACTATGGATACTTTAAGAATAGTGTCCTTATGTTTAATGTGATCTCATGATTAAGTCATACTTGATACATTAAACGGACTAGCTATTCTAGGGACTTTATTAAACAACCATAATAAAGAAAAAGCCTTTTATTATTAATAAATAATTCGATACAAGTACCAAAAGTATTGGCCTCTAGGGCTTACACCAACACTCCATAGTTAAGTGTGTTTGACTTAGAGTAGTACTTGGATGGGTGACCTTCTGGGAAGTTTCCTCGAAAGCGTGTGAGTGAGGATAAAACATGCTGAAAAGACTCGTGTTGGTTTGTGGGATCAGTCAGTAATCCTAAAAGCAGACTGGGGTGTTACAAATGGTATCAAAGTCAAACCTCTCCCAGTACGATGTGGTTCGGGGGCGAACCAAGCGGAAACTGGTGGGCATGTAACATCCGAGGCCAAAGAGAGAGGAGAGTGGTTACATGTAACACCCGAGGTTGAGGCAGTGGTTGTCGGTGTACTAGGCATGACAATGAGACATTCTAACAACTTCTAGGGAAAACCGAATTCACGTCATGCTTGGCTTGGTCCATTGTTTCATGGTTCATTATGCATTTGTAGTCCATTAATCTTTGATTCAAGGTGCATTCATAGTCCACTTGTTCTAGTCCATTGGTTCGTATGTTATCATGCATCCATATCCATTTTTTCAAGTGATCATGATTCATTTCAAAGCTTGGATCTAAACATGGATTTTGGAAGGAAAACTCATAGCTTGAAGTAAGGCATTATTTCATTTGAATCCAAAGACTATTTCCATTCAAAAAAGTGTCCATTCATTCATTCAATATCATTTACATGGTTCATACAAGAAATTACAAAAAAAAAAAAATACAAAGTTGACCTACAATTGACTTTTGGTCAACTATCGACTTTTTGGTAAACCAGTTGACCGAAGTCAACTGACCTATTCTAATGACCTAACCCTAATGCCTGCTTGAATTCCATATCATTTCCCATCTTTCCATGTGATTCCATTATCAAGTTCCTTCATGAACAAGAAAACCATTTTTGTGCCAAGCCTTGTTTGTCTTCAAATGGCCATGCCTTGAAACCATGTCATGCCAAGTCCTAGACCAGCCATGCACTCTCAACATGCCATTTAGAAATCCAATCAACATAGATACTTGTTTCAAGGCATACACACAATACATCATCCAACAGTTAACAACAAGCATGCATTTGCAAAACAAGCATTCAAGACCAAACATGAATCAAAGACAAACACAATGCAAAACATACATATTAATAATTCCCTGCTGCAGCCTGCTATACCTAGTTTTACATGATGCATTCATAAGTAACTACCATATTAACCTACCAAAGCAAGCATCAATTCAGGTTCAAACAATCAGCAACAAACACATTTCACTTCAGCAGAGTTATGCAACAAATCAACATGAATCAATCGTGACTCATAGCAATTAATCATAAGCCATTTGCAACCAAGTTACGATTTACCACTTAATAGACCTAGTTATTAACAGCTCAACACAAGCATTTCATAGCAGTCCCAATTTGGCTCGAGATAATATATCCAATCCTTTGCTGCACCCTGCAATGAAAAAGGAAAAGGTTGAAGTTTGATGTCATCTTCAGTGATCCCTTCAGGCTTCAATGGTGTAGAACACACCACCTGGAATTCTTTCAAGTATTTGTGCGGATCCTCGCCTGCAAGACCACTAAACTTGGGCAACAAGTGTATTAAACCCGATTTTAATTCAAAAGGAACAGTAACATCAGCATATTCAATACATAAACCATTGTAATTCATATCAGGAGCAACAAGTTCTCTCATAGTTCTTTGGTCAGCCATATTAAACTCAATAGAAGAAAAAAAATCAACAAACAATGAGAAAACACATAACTAATTCAGCAATGCAACAACAAATAGGAAAATACCGACAATGTCCCTATTAAGAACAAACAATTGAAATACGAAAAAAACAATTAAACTAAAAAACAAAAAATACAAAAACACAAAAATTAATCTAATAACGTCAATTAATAATTTTGAGAATTTTTTCAAAAGTTTTTGAAACTACCAAAACAAAAAATAAATCATAAAAAAATAGAAAAATAGGGAATTTCGGGTTTTTAGGATGACTTCCACTATCTAGTCCCTAAATAGAGGCTTTTGATCCTTGATTTTTTCCAAGTTAATCGACAAAGAATCAGAATAATTTGAGACGATTTTCTTAAAAAAACAGATTTTTTTTATCCTAAAACGTAAAAACACCATAACACAAGAAAGTTAGGGCAAAAAAAATGTTAAAACACCTATGACTATAATAATAGTTAGACTATAATAATGGTTAAAATCTACAAGAATCCCCGGCAACGGCGCCAATTTGATCCGCTGTCGCGCGCGGGTCAAAACGAGTGTTTTTCAAAAATGTAGTACGGCGATAATTTTAACTCGGATATCGTTCTCACAAGGATTCTTGATTATTATTATCCAAAGGTAAATTGAATTAAGGGGGGGGGGGTTGTTTGGTTTGGTGTTCGATTAAGAAAAAATGATTATTGAAAGCAATTCTTGAAATAAGCTGTTATAAAATAAGTGATTATGAAATAATTCAATCTACCGATTCAGTTCCTACTATCATCGATTAATATGATTTTTATACCCTAAGCGGATTGTCTATTTCTATTTGGATACAAACTCAATGACAAATACGGTGAAGTTTGTGAGATGTATGATCCTATTGTCCGAATTAAGCAAACATGATTGATCAGACACAAAAACGAATTAAGCAAACGTGATGTGCCTATGTTAGGATCATACAATCAACCAAATTGAATCAACATATTTCATGCAATCGAATTAAACATACAAGAACACAAAATATCATTGAAAGGAATTAAACTAAAATTAACATTATAATAATCTCAAGTTTTGGAACCTGAATTACGGCAAATCGAATCAGAGGGATTAGTTCTCCATGGAATTCGTACAAGCTTTCAAATTTTCGTGAATAGTCATCTCCTGTACTGTTTTCGGCTGCTTAGGTTATAGGAAAAGTAGAATATACCTAATTTGGTCAAAACATAACCCATGCCCAAACTAAATAACCCAACATAAAATATAAATCTAGTGCTGACGGCTTCAACGGATTTTTCAACCATGCTACAGTTCGAATTAGCTTCTGACTTCTTCATGAAAGTCATATCTATTTCTCTTAGCTTTCCAAGGGCTGGTGTAGCGGTGTATTCGTCGCTATATGATCTATCGATTAAATCATAAGCTAAGAGATACATTGAAATTTTCGAGTCGCCACCGCACTTTTATTTATCCAAAGGACTGGCTAAAAAGCGAACAAAAGCCTAAGAAGTTTTACACGTAGAAAACTAATAAAAAGATCAGAGAGTCTGGGTAAGGGGTAAATTACGCAATGGGAAGGTGTTAGGCACCCACTACGTCCTAGGTACTCCTAGGGAGCCCTTTTCACACTTGTTGTACTAAATTGTTATTTGTTATGACATAAGTATTGTGCAAACATGATTGGGATGATGAGAAAAGAATATACAATTTTTTATTGGGATTATTGGTTTGAACGGATGAACCCGCTGCCTACGTACCTTCCATCAAAGGTAAGGATCAAAACGCCGTAGTTCGGCTAAAAGATTTCCAAAAAGTTGGTGGATTTGATTTTAAACACAAGCACTGAGGCTTTTCATTATCAATGGGAGAACACTCGACCAAAAAACAACATCCACCATGCGAGGATAGCTTCGACGTACTTGAGGGGTTAGCCCTGTTTTCAGTACGGAAGTCTTACTGTCGACTCACTAAGGATAGGCAAGATTTACATCAACCACAATGATAATTGAAACCTATGGCTAATGCATGAAAAGATTAACAATGGACAGAGCCAAAACAAGTGAATGAGTGAAGTTAATTGATTGTGATTATGAAAATGAAGTCAAAGTATGATTAAGATTGGTTTGAAAGAAGTATTATGAAAATGAGTTTGAAAAATGTCAAGGACTTGAGTCCAGGTTTTTAGTTAGAAAACATGAAGATGTTTGCACAATATCTATGTCAAGTTTAAAAGTAATGTGTGAAAAGGTTTAGGACATAATGAGGATGAATGGATGGAGATGGATTGTAAAACTTCTTAGAAGGTTCACTTCTTGAGATCATATAGCAGATGATTCAAGTGTGTCCTTTGGAATAGCAATGGATAATAACAAATAAACAAGCAAGTCAACAAAGGCGGATATCGGATGCCAATCACTGGGCTTATACCAATCTCCTAAAATAAAACTGGATATCAGATGCCACTCAATGGTCTTACACTAATCTCCTAAAACAAAATGAAACTTGGATACCGGATACCAATAGATGGATTTACACCAGTCTCCTAAAATAGAAATGGATATCAGAGGCCACTCAATGGACTTACACTAATCTCCTCAAAAGAAAACAAAGATGAAACATGGAAATCAACTGCCAATCTGTCTGGACTTAGGTTAACTCCACAGTATGGTCCTAGGAAATCCAATGCCACATTGCAGGGACTTACAATGGATCCTCACATACAAGAACAAAAGTAACAAATGATCACAGGAAAGCAAATGCCAACTTGCCGGGACTTACAGTTGCAACCTCACATAAACAGAGAAAGCAAATCATGGATGTTAGATACCAATTTGTCTGGACTTACTCTAACATACACAGTATGATCCTAGGAAAACAAATGCCAACTTGCAGGGACTTACAGTTGTTTCCTCACATACAAACAAACAAAACAATATGTGATCATAGGAGAGCAAATGCCAACTTGCAGGGACTTACAGTTGCTTCCTTACATACAATCAAGTAAATGCATCAGGCAAAGATAAGATGAGTGGCCAAGGTGATGGTCTTATACTCACTTCCATATCATAGGAGCAATGGCCAATGGATGGTCTTACAATTGTCCTCAATGGGTAAACAACAATGATAAGGTCACAAAGACAAATGAGATGATTATGCATTAATGGCAACTGATGATGATAGATGCATAACATACAAGCAGATATGTGCATATGAAGCAATCAATCAATCAATGAATATCAAACAGCACACTCTATAGCCAAAACAATGGGGGCTCACACAAGAGGGTTTGACTATGAAAGTCCACTGTAATAGGTAAAGGTCGCTCTTAACCTTGCCATTGAGAGGCTAAGGTGAAGCAGATGAAAAGGAGATGAGGGGTGTGCCTCATTGCTTCTACCCCTGATCAGAGAGAGCATCAAATAATAGAAAGTGGGGGAGTTCAGAAAGATGGAACTCTTTCCCCTTTATTGACTCGATTAGATCTTGGGTTTTTATCTCAATGCTTCAACCATGTAATGGGAGCAAAGAGAGGACACACTGAATAGTGGGGGATAGATTGCTTATCCCTACCTTCCACCAATTGCCTTGCTTGAAGGACTTTTCCTGCTTGGGACAATTTTAAACACACACAGGCATTGCCTCTTAAGGAGGACTTCAGACAGTTTGCCCGGTCAAATAACAGACCGGGTCTCCAGACTACATGAAGAAGAAGTAATTATACCTCAAAGCAAATGCTAAATAGCAAAGCAAGCAACTAAAGCAACTAAAGTGTACCTGAAAAAGTCAAACTTATTAGTAAACAAGTCAACAGTTCAAACCAAAAGAAATGGATACACAACAGTCAACCATAAACAGAGGTGCCAAGGCACAAAGCCAAACTCATATGAGTCACACCTACAAAACAAGGGTTAGCACAATATATATAATCCAACTCAATCAAATTTGAAAGGCCTTTGAGGCATTGGTGCTTAACCTGAAACAATAGCTCAATGGTAAGCTCAAAAGACCACTAGGACTAGCCTAGGGTCAAAGATGAAAGAAAAAGTCAAAACAGCAAAGTAAAGTCAACCAAAGTCAAGGTCAAACATTTTAGTAAGCAATCACAATTGGGCCCACATTCAAATCATGCATCAATGTCATTTCATGAACAAAAGAATGCAAAGCATGGCAATAAAAAGCACAAAAAAGTCAACAGAATGACTTGCATCAAAAGTCAACCCAAACAATCCACTGAAAATTATCAAATAAATCACATTCAATCCTAACATCTAGCATGGCAAGCATGTCAAATTTCATGGCATTTGGATGAGAGGAAGGCAGTCAATTAAAATCATGAAGTCAACATAATTTCAAGCATGCACAATGAAAGTCAACAAACATGGGTCAACTTCAAAAAATCATATCAAATTGAAAACAGATGATAAATGAATGAAATTAACACCAATGCAAAGATCAAGGTGTCTAGTTATCACATATTAAGTTTCATGGTCATACAATAAGATTTGAGAATTTCACAAAAGATTTGGCAACATGTATCACATAAAGTCAACAATTGACTAGGCAGGGAAGAAAATTCACAATCAAATGGAAAACAGCAAGATTAAATCCAAGAAAATTCATACACAAACTAGACATGTAAGAGATCATTCATGCAAAATTTGAAGTTGTTTGGAGACCAGGAGACATGTGAACAAAAATCAAGAAAATGCACATCATTGGTGTGACACAAATTGTCACACCCTAGTTCAAAAATCATAACTAGCAAACCACAAATGATAAATGCACAATCTTTATACCAAAATGAAGATGAATGAGTCTAGTTTCATCACAAAAAATTTCAGGCTCAAAGGATGCATCATCATTATTTCACAAAAGAAATGGCAAAGGGTGTCAAATATGCATACTTGTCAAGAAACCAATTATCATTTAAAATCCAGCCAATGAAAAATTAATTAAAAATCAGGATCAAATACTAGACATCCATGTGAAGATGATGGAAAAATTTTCATGATTTTTGGATGAATAATGAATGAGAAATGAATTGTTGAAGTTTGATGAATAATGGAACAAAATATGAAACACATAGCATGGCATATGGTCAAACAAGGGGTCAACGGTGGCATTTTGGTAAATAAGTTTCTCATTAAACAAAACACTGCGTTTTGGGGAGAGAAATGGAATGTTCTGATTGGTCCTTACCAATAGAACAGTAACACGGCCAATGGCATTCAAAGTTTCTGGATTTTTAAAACCCTAGGGTTTAAGCAGCATGGTTTTGGTTCATCTTCAATGTTCATCCTCAACCAAAATTCGAAGGGCATGGCAATCAACAAGGCAATAACAATGTTCATGTAATATCCAAAGCAGCCATAAACCAAACATAAACAACACAACTCTCGTGGATTTCTGGGCATATTCAAAACAGCAGCAGGGCATGTTCATCATCATCATGTAATCATCATAAACAACATCAAGCAAACAGCATGGTAGTAACAATGTTCTTCATGACATAAACAACAAAACAACACAAGCAGGAAAATTTCTGGGCAGGGTTTCCTAAACTGCAGCAAGCATTCATCATTATCATGCATTCGACCAAGAACAAAAATCCCAGAAACAACAATCAAGCATACAAATAGCATCATCAAACAACCCTCAACACAAATATGACTCCCGTTTTCATTAAATCATCTTGGACAAACCAAATCAATAGAAAACATATTTGTACACACAGATGAAAATCCAGATTTCTTGGCCATGACACAACCATTTCAAGCAATCTATAGTTTGTTGGAATCAGCAAGATGTAAACTACCTAAAGCATGGCATCATTTGGAAAAATAAGTGAATCGAAATCTTACCACAAGTGGAGCTCAGTTGAGTAGCAGTGGTTATTTGGCTACTTTGGCTCGAAACAGGTGAAGACAATACTCTAGAATGATGGATGCTTGAGGTAGGTAAGCTCAAGAATGCTTGGAAGCTTCCACAACTCGAATTGCCATTAAAGGATGCTTGAAAAAACAGAGCTCAATATGATCTTCCAGTTGATGTTTGCTGGTTCCAAAAGTCTCCAAATGGTGGTCAGAACATGGAGGAAGCAAGAATGCTCGAGGGTCTTTTTAACTTTTTACAGAAAAATGAAATCGAGCAAAATGCAAGATGTGAGAGTGAGAGAGAATTCTGTTATGGCTGCTGTGTCTAGGGTTGTGAAAATGAGCAGAAAGATGTTTATATTGTCTGTTTTAAGTCCACTAATCCAATGCTAAGCTGACTTAGTTTTAAAATGAACCAATTGCTATTTTTGCTAATTATGTACAAATGAACATGGAGGTGCAAAGCTGTACGAGCTGGGCCTCAAACAGGCTGTAAACAGACCATGTTTTTGCTGTTTGAACTCTGCACACAAAAAGTTGTCCTTGTTTTACTCTTTTCAAACCATTTGCAAAAAAAATACCAACTTTGCATCTTTGCACAAAATGATGGTGCAATGGTGTTATGAACATGATTTAGGACTTGGAGCAAGTTTCAAATATGATTTAAAACATTTCCCAATTAGCCAAAGTGAAAAAAAGTCAAAGAATCAAAAAGTCAATGGTTGGTCAAACTTGAATTTTAAATGAAATAGGTCCAAAAATGCCATTTTGATTGGCAAGGTTTTGATGAATGAAATTTATATTTTTGGAAAGAGGAGGAAAAATGTGGTTTGTAGAAAAAAACCCCACCAAATTTGGCCTTATGGTTCATGAGTTATGGCTCTTTGAAGTTCACAAATTTTTGAAATTGAATTGATCATATCTTGACAACCACACATGGGATTTGGGTGTTCTTGGACTTTTTGAAAATGGGAAGACAAGATCTTCAACTTTCATGTTGGGCAAAAATTCATTTGAAGCTTGTATCATGATGTAAGTTTAAGATCAAGAAGTTTCCATTTTTGGCAGTTGAAATTACAGGTCCACTTTCTATTTCTGGAAATTTTCTGTTTGACTTGATTTTCTTCCATGATGAGGTTTGACATGATACATGAGGCTTATATAAGCATGAATGAACTTCTTCAAATCAATTCTATCCATCAAATCATTGATTAAATCCACAGTTGACCAAGTTTGACTTTTCTAGGGTTTTGGATGACTGAACCACTTCTGATGAATTCCAAACCCTAATTCTTTGAGAACTTGACTTCAAATGATGTCCCAAGTTGTATGAACTCTTGATTATGGATCATGGTGCCCAAATTCTGCAAGAATGGTCACCATCCATTGCTTTGACTGACTGTTGACTGTTTTTGACCTAATTACTGATGATTGCTTCAACTGCAAGCAACAAGGTTAGACTGACAATATTTTTGTACTTTTGCATGATAACATATGAAAGGCAAAGATATACAAATGCAAAGCATGCTAGGTGATCAAGAAATCAACCCACAAGGCAAACCACCCACTAGGAGGAGAACTAGGGCATGCAATGATCCTTGAGGTCATGATATGATATGATATGGGCCATGAGGGATCTTAGGGCCAAAATTGGGGTCTTACAGATGCCCCTATTTAAGGTCATTCTAGCCGGAGAAGTGAAGTTTAGAAATCTTCATCTCGACGCGGTAGAATGGGCTTAAATAACAGTAATGAGACAAATTTTGGTCCCTAAGAGACCTCATGATGCAGATGTATGCATGCAAAAGACACAAATTCTGTGGGGAATATGATTCACACAGAAGAAAAGACGATCCATCGGAGTAATTCACTCACTAGGAACAGAGACTCTAACAAGACTCTAGTTGGGGATAAACAAAACTGACACAGCGTGAACAAGACACGACTCTGATTAGGAAAAACAGAAAACAGACTGGAGAACTCACTGGGGAGTAAAGGACTCACACTGGGGAAAAGAATTCCAAAGGAAAATAAATCCATTGGAGAGACACAAGCTGACTCCTGGGGAGAAGCAACAAAAAGTTCCACTGAGGGAAGCAACAAACAAATGAGATGTTACCGGCATAAGGGTAACAAACTCAGGAAGGAACACCAAGGATACCGGGTTGTAGGTATGTAACAGGTGACCGACCAAAGACGTGAATTGGTGTGTGTTCCAAAACACTCATCATCCTGAAGAGAACGAAAGCAAACTTGTTTATAGGATGGATATTTGATTCTACAAAGAATACGAATCTTACTCTGAGGGGAAAGCAACAAAGGATTGACCCAAGAGTGAACGAGACATATTATTCATTACCGGCAGACCGTGAATAATATACTCGAAAGGGAAATTATCCTGAACCGGTTACTGGGTTGTTTATAGGATAAGATCCGAAGACGTGAATTGGTTGTGTTCCAAGACACTCATCATCCTGAAGAGAGCGAAAGCAAACTTGTTTAAAGGATGGCTGAAAAAAAAACGTGAATTGGTGTGTGTTCCAAAACACTCATCACCCTGAAGAAAGCTAGAACAGCAGACTTGTTTAAAGGATGGACAAAAAAGCGTGAATTGGTGTGTGTTCCAAAACACTCATCATCCTGAACACAAACTGGTTAAAGGATGGACATTCGATTCTACAAAGAATGCGAATCTTGCTCAGCTGGGGACAATCAACAAAGGATTCCAACTAAAGAGCGCATGAGACATATTATTCATAGCCGTCAAAACGTGAATAATAAACTCGCATGGAAGATTATCCTTAACCGGGTTGTAGGTTGTTTATAGGATAAAATCCGAAATCGAAAGGCATCGGGATACCAGAATAGGTATATAATGATGACCAATCAAAAAGGAGCAACAGACATTACCAACAAAAGGGTAAATGAAAGGCGATCTGCTGAGGATAATTTGCAAGCATCCGGCAATTATCTACAGAAGACTAGCTGGGGATGCACTGGTAAACAACCAATGATCCGGGGAATAAATCACTAGCATACGGTGAAAAGACCCACTGGGGATAAAATTGCTAGCATACGGCAATTATCCGCAAAAGACTTGCTAGGGATATAAGTGCTGATCTGAGCAACTTATCCAAGCAAAGGAAAGTCAACATCAAAGACTAGATGAAGATAACCACACAATTAGGGTTTACATCTACCGAATACGGGGTAGAAGACCAAAAACTCCGCGTGGGGATAGAACAAATCACAAATCCGCACGGGAAACCAAAATAGGGTTTATAACAAACCACAAACTGCTGGAGAGCAGGGAAATAGGATTTACAACTACCGGGTAGTAGGTAGAAAACCAAAAACTCTGGCTGGAGAATAAAAGGTGTATAACCACAAATTCTGTTAAGAAAGCCAGGAAAAGTAGGACTTATAACTACCGGTATGAGGGTAGAGGCCCAAAGACATTCCGCTGGGGAACAACCCACTGGGAAACACAAGATATCTGACAAATAGCCAATTCGGGAATGATCCGAAAAGACAGACTGAATAAAGACACGTCCTAATGAGGATGTAACTCAAATAGGAAAATCCATCCCAATATATGTGTTGGGAGGAAACGGAAGAAACCGTCATCCACGAGGATATATCTCAGTGGGGAACTGCAAAAGGAAAGACAAACATTTTCTGCCTATGGGGTTAACTCTATATGGAGAGATTTAAAACACCCGACATCTGCTTGGGGAGATCTGTAAAGAGATCTATATCACCATAGCAGGAGACACGACAGACAAAAGATATATGGCAAGAAATGCAACATGAATATCTGAATGTTTATGAATATGCATGAATATGCGTGATTTATGTTTGATGAATGCTGACAAAACAGACAATTCTAACACAAACAAGTTCAGGAACCAAACGTCCGGTATTATACTTCCAGGGGAAAAACCCGCTGGAGAGCCAATCTGCAGAGATCTACATGCTGTAAAGCAAAGATCTGCAAGTACTGCTGAAGAAGCAGAGAATCGGAGATATCAGGACACAACCCAAACAGGGTACAGAACGTCACAACGGGCAAAACGGCCACTAAGACGAATCTGTAGGGGAACAAGAGAAATCCCAAAGTATATCTGCGGGGGATCCTAGTGTTAACTGAGAAACAAAAAAAGTGCATAAGCACGAATTGCTGTAGAAGCAACTCCACATAACTCCACTGGGGAACAACCCACTGAGGGAGAATGATATCATCCAAATAGAATCTAACTGCATAAGCAACTCTACTGGGGAAAACTGTCGGCTACTCTCTTGGGAACAAACCACTGAGGGATGACAGATCAAACAAGCAGATTCTGCATCGAACCACTCCACTTGGGGAGAATACACATAGCAAACTGATCACAACAAGTAGATTCTGCAACGAACCACTCCACTTGGGGAGAATATACAGTCAGGAAATCAATCCGTTCACTGGAGGCCAAAGCCATCATCCGACCATACCGGGGATTGAAGGAGTAATCAACGGGCGAAACTGCCACAACAAACATTCTGCAGACTAAGCTGAGGAAAAGATGATTGAAATACTGGGATACCAACCCAATCAACCACGGAGTAGGAAAATAAATCCTGCTCTGCTGAAGAGCATAAACTCTGATGGAGAGATAGCAACAATTCCGCAGACGACTTCGCCGGGGAAAGGGTAAAGTACCGGGTATCAAACCACTGACTTACCGAGTCTTCAAAAAGAAAGCGATCATGCTGAGGAAACAGACAGTTCCGCTGGCACACTGCATAGGGAAAAGAGGTAACAACTCCACTTGCAACCCTGGTGGGGATATTAATAACAGCTCTACTCGCGACTCCGAGGGGAGTATCAATCAATCAGTTATACTCATGACTGCGCTGAGGAGACAAATAAAGTCTGGGGATACGACCCACTGGAGGAAATGACGGGGCACCAAGATGACAAACCATCAACCACCGAAACTTCTATAAGGAAAACACCCATGCTAGGGGAAAACTGCTGCTGGAGAAAACAAAGTCTTCAACAACAAATCACTTGCGACTGTATTGGGGAACAGCCCCAACAACAACTCTGTCTGAGGAACAACCTCAACAAAGATCTGGAGAAAGAAAATACCACCAAACCAGGAGTATGAACAAATGTCTTACCTGTTGGAAATCATGACACCCTCAGGAGAGCACTGAGATATTCTTAAGTATCCTTTCAATCTTGTGAATGTTCACTTTGTTTAAAACAAAAATTTTGAAAAAATTTGATTTTAAAACAATGACATTTTATCAATTTAAAACATGCAAAACATTTGTTGAATTGAAACAAATAAGAGTGCAAATAAATGGATAAAAAGCTCAAATTGATTTGATAGGATGGTAGCCTGCAAATGGCAAGACTCCATAGATCTGTACAAATTTGAAATCAGTGATATATATTGGAAGAGGGCTACATTGAACATAATGATCCTTTCTCCACCAATTTGAATCTCGATGTATCCGAAGCTTCAGTTGACAACGAATCGAGGATCTTCTGACGAAATGACGACTGATGAACAGAAAGCCTCGTCAGGATGCAGTTACTTGCCAAAATCCCTAATTTTTGCCTAGATTGCCCCAGGGTGAGGTACTCAATCTAGCGGGATGCAAATATTCTCTTTTTTTCAAGTCTCTAATTTTTGCCTGGATTACCCTTGCGGGTTCTCCACCGAGACGCTCATTTTTGCCTAAGCCGCCCTTTCGGGTTTTCAACTTAGCGAGCTATTCTGTTTTTTCATTTGTTTTTTCATTTGCATATACTTTTTTTTTTAGGCAAAGTATCTCTTAACTGCATCTGAATTCACAGGACGAGTGAAATCCTCCCCATCCATTGTTGTAAGCATCAAAGCTCCGCCTGAAAAGGCTCTCTTAACAACATATGGACCCTCGTAGTTTGGAGTCCACTTGCCCCTGGAATCGGGCGCGAAAGACAAAACTTTCTTGAGCACAAGGTCACCTTCTCGGAACACACGAGGCTTGACCTTCTTATCAAATGCTTTCTTCATTCTCTGTTGATACAACTGACCATGGCACATGGCAGTTAATCGCTTCTCTTCTATCAAATTCAACTGGTCATAACGACTCTGAATCCATTCAGCATCAGTCAACTTGGCTTCCATCAAGACTCGCATTGATGGGATCTCCACCTCTACTGGGAGAACGGCTTCCATGCCATAAACAAGAGAGAAAGGGGTTGCCCCTGTTGAAGTGCGTACAGACGTACGATATCCATGCAAAGCGAATGGCAGCATCTCATGCCAATCTTTGTACGTGATAGTCATCTTCTGGATAATCCTCTTGATATTCTTGTTAGCAGCTTCAACAGCCCCATTCATCTTAGGTCTGTAAGGAGAGGAGTTATGGTGTGCGATCTTGAATTCAGCGCACAACTCATCCATCATCTTGTTGTTCAGATTGGATCCATTATCAGTAATGATCCTCTCTGGCACACCATAACGGCAAATCAGCTGGTTCTTGATAAACTTCACAACCACCTGTCTGGTTACATTTGCGTACGACGCGGCTTCAACCCATTTGGTGAAGTAATCAATTGCTACGAGAATAAACCGGTGTCCGTTGGACGCTTTCGGCTCAATCATGCCGATCATGTCGATTCCCCACATAGAGAAAGGCCATGGTGATGAAATCACATTCAGGGGTGTCGGAGGAATATGAATCTTATCCGCATAAATTTGACACTTGTGACATTTCTTCACATACTTGCAACAGTCAGACTCCATTGTCAGCCAATAGTAGCCTGCTCTCAACATTTTCTTAGCCATGGCATGTCCATTGGAATGAGTACCAAATGAACCCTCATGGACCTCAGTCATCAATAGGTTTGCTTCGTGTCTATCCACGCATCTGAGCAAAACCATATCAAAATTTCTCTTGTACAGCACTTCACCACTGAGGTAGAAACTGCCTGACAGCCTTCTCAAAGTTTTCCTATCTTTCACAGATGCCCCAGGCGGGTAGACCTGGTTCTGGAGGAAATTCTTGATATCAAAATACCAAGGCTTGTCATCTTTCACTTCTTCAATTGCAAATATGTGAGCTGGTCTATCCAAGCGCATCACAGTGATATTGGGGACATCATTCCACCATCTGATAACTATCATGGAAGCAAGTGTTGCAAGGGCGTCTGCCATCCGATTATCCTCTCGAGGAATATGATAAAATTCAACTTCTGTAAAGAAAGTTGAGATTCTCCTTGCATAATCTCTGTATGGGATGAGACCTGGTTGATTTGTCTCCCATTCACCTTTGATCTGATTGACAACCAAAGCTGAATCACCATAGACATCAAGATACTTGATTCTCAAATCAATGCATTCTTCAAGTCCCATTATACAGGCTTCATACTCCGCCATGTTATTCGTGCATTTGAAGGTTAGCCTTGCTGTAAACGGAATGTGCGATCCTTGGGGATTAACAATCACTGCCCCAATTCCATTCCCATATTGATTAACAGCGCCATCAAACACCATCGTCCATCCAGAACCAGGTTCTGGACCTTCATCAAGTGTAGGCTCATCGCAATCTTTCATCTTCAAATACAGAATTTCCTCGTCAGGGAAGTCATACTGAACAGACTGATGATCTTCAATCGGCTGGTGCGCTAGGTGGTCAGCCAAGATACTACCTTTGATAGCTTTCTGAGCTCGATACTCGATATCATACTCAGACAACAGCATCTGCCAACGGGCAATCCTCCCAGTTAAAGCAGGCTTCTCGAAGATATACTTAATCGGATCCATTCTGGATATCAACCAAGTTGTATGATTTATCATGTACTGGCGCAAACGCTTAGCAGCCCAAGCTAAAGCACAGCACGTCTTCTCAAGCATAGAGTACCGAGACTCACAATCAGTAAACTTCTTACTGAGGTAGTAGATAGCAAACTCCTTCTTCCCTGATTCATCTTGTTGACCGAGTACACAACCCATTGAGTCTTCAAGAACTGTTAAATACATAATCAGAGGTCTTCCTTCCACAGGCGGAGACAAAATCGGAGGTTCGGACAGATAATCTTTGATACTGTCGAAAGCTTTCTGGCAATCCTCGGTCCAATCATGAGACTGATCTTTCCGGAGGAGCTTGAATATCGGCGCACATGTGGCAGTCATGTGGGATATAAATCTGGAAATGTAGTTCAAGCGGCCAAGAAAACCTCGGACTTGCTTCTCAGTTTTGGGTGCGGGCATCTCTTGTATTGCTTTGACCTTTGCAGGATCAACCTCAATACCTCTTTCACTTACCACAAAACCCAACAACTTGCCGGAACGGACTCCAAATGTACATTTGTTCGGATTCAGGCGAAGTTTGAACTTCCTCAGACGCTGAAAAAGCTTCAACAAGTGCTCAATATGCTCAACTTCCGTTCGGGACTTAGCAATCATATCATCAACATAGACTTCTATCTCCTTGTGCATCATGTCGTGAAACAAGGTAGTCATAGCTCGTTGATACGTGGCTCCGGCATTCTTCAAACCGAAGGGCATCACTCGATAACAGAATGTTCCCCAAGGTGTGATGAACGTTGTCTTCTCCATATCCTCTGGTGCCATCTTGATTTGATTATATCCGGAAAATCCGTCCATAAAGGAAAAGACTTTGAATTTAGCTGTATTGTCTACCAATATGTCAATGTGTGGTAGAGGAAAATCGTCTTTTGGGCTAGCTTTATTCAAATCTCTGTAATCAACGCACATACGGACTTTTCCGTCCTTCTTAGGAACAGGCACAATATTGGCCACCCATTGAGGATATGTAGAAGTCACCAGAAACCCCGCGTCAATTTGCTTCTGAACTTCCTCTTTGATTTTCACTGCCATATCCGGATGAGTTCTTCTGAGCTTCTGCTTCACAGGCACGCACTCAGGCTTCAAAGGCAGGAAATGTTGCACAATATCTGTATCTAAACTCGGCATATCTTCATAGGACCAAGCAAAGATATCTGAATATTCTCGTAGCAAGC
The DNA here is from genome assembly GCF_024323335.1 of Lathyrus oleraceus. Classification (NCBI taxonomy): domain Eukaryota; kingdom Viridiplantae; phylum Streptophyta; class Magnoliopsida; order Fabales; family Fabaceae; genus Lathyrus; species Lathyrus oleraceus. Next base: position 252,672,801 of record NC_066583.1, read on the forward strand.
TGATCAAATCTTCCTTAACAGACCCTTCAAGAAGTGCCCCAATCTTCATCAGGCGAACACAATCCTCAGACCCCAAGTTGACTGTTTCCAAGTCTTCGAGATGCGGCTGAATGATCTTCTCTTCGTGCTCAAGGAGACGGGTGATCTCATCAGGAATCTCCTCAACGTCATCTTCCTCTGCCTCAAATACAGGGAATTCAAAATTGGGAGATGGCGTTGGATCATTATGTTCAATGGGTTTTAGGATCAACCTGCATAATGATTTTGGTTAAAGAAAAACTTCAGAATTTAAACAAACAAATCATTATGCAGATGAAAAAATGTTGCTTTTATTGCTTTTTGTTTTTGTTTTTATGGTTTTTTGTGATCACTGATTTCATAAAGAAAAGCAAAAAGTGAAAACAAAGGAAAAACAAATGTTTGACAATGCGAAAATTGAATGAAAACATCATTGGATATATGCTTTGCCAACAATGTCATCACTTCTCCTTTTGGCATGGGAGAAGGGTTTTAAACAAAATGAACAATTACTCTGATCTATGGATGACTGTAGGAACATCTACAGCGACCCAATTGTGGCAGACACCACCAGGAATAACAAAATTGTTCAAGTCTTCTGCATCTTCTTCTTCAATGATAGCAGCAGCTTCCTCTTCAGCAGGTTGATCAGCATGGATGAATCCTCCACTCGTGAACAGACTTTGCTCATTGCATGCCCCAGAACCATAGCCAATGCCAGCCCGGGAACGGTTATCTTCAAGTTCAAGCACTTTCCCTAATCCAGCAACTGCACCACATTCGATGGCCAGCTTAGCATCTCGGTAGGAAGTGAATGAAGGAGACTTCTTCTCGATTGGTTTATCAATAGATAAAGCTTGGAACTGAGTTCCAACTTCATCCTCTGCGTCAATGTACGAGAAAGAAGACAGATTACTGACCAGGAGAGCCTTTTCTCCCCCTACTACAACCAGTTTCTTGTTTTTCACAAACTTCAGCTTCTGGTGTAGGGTGGATGTCACGGCGCCAGCCTCGTGAATCCATGGTCTGCCTAAGAGACAGCTGTATGATGGGTGGATATCCATTACTTGAAAAGTAACTTGGAAATCACTTGGTCCAATCTTGATTGGGAGATCAACTTCCCCAATCACGGTCTTGCGCGACCCATCAAATGCTTTCACAACAACCCCACTCTGCCTCATAGGAGGACCTTGATACGATAGACGAGAGAGTGTGGATTTTGGCAATACATTAAGAGATGATCCAGTGTCCACCAACACATTGGACATTGCATCAGATTTGCAGTTCATGGAGATATGTAAGGCCATGTTGTGGTCTCTTCCCTCCTCAGGGAGATCAGCGTCACAAAAGCTCAACGTGTTGCAAGCGGTAATGTTTGCAACAATGCTATCGAATTGTTCCAGGGTGACGTCATGATCAACGTACGCCAGGTCCAAGACTTTCTGCAGAGATTCCCGATGGGGTTCTGAATTCAGCAATAGAGAAAGGATGGAAATCTTGGAGGGCGTGTGTAGAAGCTGGTCTACAATATTGTACTCACTCTTTCTGATGAGCCTCAGCATCTCATCAGATTCTTCGTCAACAATGCCACTCGGGCCAACCGAAGAAACGGGAGTCTTTTGTACAGAGGAGGATGGTTGGGCAACATCAAGTGCCGGATTCTGAACATTCACAGCATTCCTTATGGGGTGCACAACAGTGTCAGAAACAGTAGCCTTAGCAGGTGCAGAAAACACACGACCACTTCGGGTCAGTCCACTAACATCAGCAATATTAGTTACAGCAGTGGAAGGCAAAGGCGTTTCAACCCCATCCTGGACAGCAACAGGATTGTATCTGAAAGGTACAGCTCTATCGGATGAATAAGGCACAGGGCCGGCCGGTTTGATGATCAAAGCAGGGGAAGCCTTCGGTTTGTTGCTATTGTAGCGAATAACAACGGGCTCTGGCAACTTGAACACTGGGGAAATGACATTCACCTCAGGTTCAACCGTATCAACATTGCGATTCTGGAGAATCTCAATGGTGCCTTCATTCAACAACTTCTGAAGTTCACGGCGGACTTGGTCGCAACCCAAGCGGTTAACCGAACAGACGCGGCATTGGTCGTGGTTATGCTCCAAATGACTGTGCTGACACAGCATCTTGTGTAAATCCACCAACGATTGCCGAATATGACTGACGTACTTAACCTTGTATTTCCCAAGGTCCTCCTGGATCATGTTGACAGATTTCCCATGCGAAGGCAATGGGTTCTTGGTGACGTTCGGGCTCGAGTCCTCAAAACTCAGGATTCCACTTCTCATAAGGTCTTGAACCTTAGTCTTCAGCTGGAAACAATTTTCTATACTGTGGCCCGGAGCACCGGAATGGTAGATACAATGCTGGTCCGGTCTGTACCACCATTGCGGGTTCATAGGAATGGCGGGAGGATCCCTGGGAGAAACCAACTTCCTCTCCAACAAGGAGGGATAAAGCTCTGCATATGTCATAGGAATTGGATCGAAGCTGACCCTCTTCCTATCATAATTCATGTTAGCTTGATTGGTTGTACTTCCACGAGGCTGGTAAGCCTGTTGCTGTGGACGTTGCTGTTGTTGATATTGCTGCTGATGCTGATATTGCTGAGGTTGATATTGTGGCGCACTGTCTTTGAATACAGGTGCTATATGAGCCACCTGGTGTTGATGTCCGGCACGTCGTGCAGGCTTCCTCTGATCAGAGGGTCTTCTTTGTTTCGGCTGAGACTGCACGGCATGGGCTTCCCCTTCTTTCCTCTTAAACGCTCCATATCGTTTAGAGGAGGAACCATCATCCTTGGCCAACCGTCCTTCACGGACACCTTCTTCAAGACGCATCCCCATGTTCACTATCTCGGTGAAATCAGAGGGAGCGCTTGCCACCATTCGTTCATAGTAAAATGAACCAAGAGTCTTCAGAAAAATCTTGGTCATCTCTTTCTCTTCCAATGGTGGAGTGATTTGAGCTGCCAGCTCACGCCATCTCTGGGCGTACTCCTTGAACGACTCTTTGTCCTTTTGTGACATGGACCTGAGTTGATCTCGGTCAGGCGCCATATCGACATTATATTTGTACTGCTTGACGAAAGCTTCGCCAAGATCGTTGAAAGACCAGATGTTAGCACTGTCCAGGCTCATGTACCATCGAAGAGCAGCACCAGACAAGCTGTCTTGGAAGTAGTGGATCAAGAGTTGATCGTTGTCGGTTTGCGTTGACATTTTCCTAGCATACATGACCAGGTGAGCAAGCGGACAGGTGTTCCCCTTATATTTTTCAAAGTCTGGGACCTTGAACTTGATCGGTATTTTGACGCCTGGAACCAGGCAAAGTTCGGCTGCAGACTTGCCGAAGAGATCTTTGCCACGGAGAGTCCTCAATTCCTTTCTCAGCTTAAGGAATTGATCGTTCATCGCATCCATTTTCTCGTGAACATCTGAGCCCTCAGATGCTTCAGAGTGATAAATGGTGTCGTCTACCCTAGGCATGGTATGTACGACAGGAGGAACGGGAATAGGGACCGGGCTAGATGCCGGCATTTGAGCAAAGGTAGGAGCTGGCAGATCAGGCATGAAGCCTGGAGGCATCCCCCAAGGAAAACCGGGAGGCATGGCGTTTGGCTGCTGGGCACTGACAGGCACCGTTGAGGTAGCTACCTCTGATATAACAGTCCGCTGAACCGGAGTTGCTGGCTGTTGAGCAGGCTGGTTCTGAGCAGCAAGGAGTTGCTCCATCAATGCGCCAAGTCTGGCGACCTCATCTCTCAGACTCTGATTCTCTTGCTCCAACTGCTCCATGATTCTGGCGGAGTTGACTCTTGTATAATACCGGTGAGTCAGCTTGTCTTCAAAATAAATGAAGAACAGAGATTAGAACCGGAAGACCAGAAACAAAAGGGCACCTGCTTATGCAAGAATGATGCATGAAATGCTTGTGCAAATGCTTTGTTTTCAAGGAACCCTTAGGGTATTATTTGCAATATTTTGAATATTTAGACATTTTAATTGTTCATGGAAAATATTTCATTCAATATATTGAGACAAAGAAATACAGCATTCTTGATTCATTACAAAGAGAAAAGGTAAATGACATCCTATGGATCCCTAACAGCTCGGGATGCTGGAGTACGAGAAGTGCACAACTTCTTGATCTCTCTCTCATAGGCAGCCTCCATATCAGCTTTCTCCTTAGCAAGTCGATCATACTTCCTTTTCCAGAATTTGGATGACTGAGGAAGCAGAGAAGTCCAAGTGTCGTTCGGATCGTCGATCACTCGGTGCTCGAGAAATTCAATCATAGCATCCTTCTCCTTGAGCTGCTGCAGCAATTCCTCTCTTTCACGGATCCAGGCACGCGAAAGGTCTTCTTCTCTCAACTCCTCTACACGTTGGGTAGGGAGGGTTGAAGGCCCAGCCACATCCAACAGTGTAGGTCTCGGATGATCATATGGCATCAGGTAGGTAGCAGCTCTCTGTCTGACCCAAGAGGTGTATGGCCCCAAAGCAATGCAGTTCTTCGGACCCAACTCGTTCCTACTCTTCTTGCGGATACTGCGCCATGCACGGACAAATCTGGCTTTCAGGCCTTGGGGATCTTTACCCTCCTGGAAGAACACACCTTCTAACAGAATGTTATTAGGTTTATCCTTTAGGGGGAACCCAAGCTGACGACGTGCAAGAATAGGATTGTAGGTAATCCCACCACATGTACCAAGAAGAGGCACATTAGGGAATTCCCCACAAGAATCGATGATCTGAACGGTATCATACACACGATCATACCAGGTGATATCATCATTGGTGAGAGACATGAGTCTCTGAGACCACCGTAGACATCCCTTGTTCTCCTTGAAAGCAACTGTCTGCGGCAAGTGCGAAATAAACCACTTGTACAGCAGGGGTAAACAGCAGACAATAACTCCTCCATTCTTCATATTCCTTAGGTGCATGGAGACATACGCATCACCCAACAAGGTCGGAACCGGATTAAGGACCGAAAAGATCCTAATGGCATTCATGTCGACGAACTTGTCGAAGTTGGGAAACAGCACCAATCCATAGATGAGCAGCACAAATAGAGCCTCAAAGGCATCCTCACTCATGGCCTTCCCATAAAAGGTAGCTTGGGCAATGAGGAACTCGGAAGGAAAACCCTGAATTCCGCCTTTGGTAGTCAGATTAGCTCTAATCAGATCTTCATCTATGTGCAACAAGCTAGCAATCTCTCGAGCAGATGGAATACTCTCTAAGCCACTGAACGGCACTTGATCCAGAATCGGAATCCCAATAAGGTGAGAGTATTCTTCCAAAGTCGGCAATAACTGGAAGTCCGGAAATAAGAAGCAATGATAGAGCGGATCATAGAACTGAGCCAGAGTACTCATCAATCCCTCATCCACTTGCGTAGTTAACAGCGGCAGAAGCTTCCCATAGCGAGCCTTGAAACCCAAGGGATCTAATACATATGATGTCAGATTCCTTAACTCTTTCACATCGGGCTGCTTAAAGCTGTACTTCTTCGTATGCCTTTTTGGTCTTTCCATGTCTGAAAATTTTGTAAATAACCCTTTAAGTTCCTTGAAAATTTTCCTTTTTGATGACATGAATGCGGATGAATGCGTGAATGTATGAATGCAACAAACACACTCAAGGATCAAACAAAGCACACCAAACAAAGGTCGTGGGAAAGCTCTATGTATCCCTAATATCAATCATCCATTTTGGTGGATTTAGGTTTTCACCTTATCGACACCCAAGTTCCATTGATATTAACGGTACGTGAACCGGTTCAGACATTCTTAATATCAACCAGCCGCTTTGGTGGATTTTAGGTTTTACACCTGATCCGGGATCCATTGATATTAACAATGTTTGAACGACTCAACCACGAATCACGGGTTTGTTGAGAGTCACGAGCATGGAGTCTCGGTTAAGAACCACCCAAAGGGAGTGTACTAGGGTTTAAACCTGCTAGACATGTTCTATCAGAGGTTCCCATAATCATCGTTCCATCTTTCGAATATTATCGGAGGAACGAATACTCGTATTCCGAGAATATTCTCAAGAGAAACTCTCATGAGTGTAGTATCGCGTAACAATCGTATCAGAACTGACATCCGAACGACCTCCGCACTACGGTCCTAAAAATAGGCCAAGATGGGTTTGGTAAACTAAGGTCCTTGGCTTCTGCGGAACATGATTGAAAGAATAATGCCTAACCACAAATAACTTGTGTGACATTATTAGTTCAACATGACCTCCACCAAGTGAATGGACTCGCAAGTCAACTGGCTAAGGACTACTCCACACCAGTCAACAAGACTATGCCATTCTCCTATCCTAGAGAGCACTCGAGTTCGGGTATAGAACTCATCTCACAGATCACCAAAGCAAACAGCAAATGTATATCAAGCAATTCACACATTACAATCAATACAGTGATCCCGAATTGTACAAAAATATGTCATATAACAAATAATAATATATCATACAACAAGGGTGAAAAGTAGGCAATACCAACCAAAGATTCTGGGTTCGATCCCCAGCAGAGTCGCCACTTTTCTGTAGCGGTGTATTCGTCGCTATATGATCTATCGATTAAATCATAAGCTAAGAGATACATTGAAATTTTCGAGTCGCCACCGCACTTTTATTTATCCAAAGGACTGGCTAAAAAGCGAACAAAAGCCTAAGAAGTTTTACACGTAGAAAACTAATAAAAAGATCAGAGAGTCTGGGTAAGGGGTAAATTACGCAATGGGAAGGTGTTAGGCACCCACTACGTCCTAGGTACTCCTAGGGAGCCCTTTTCACACTTGTTGTACTAAATTGTTATTTGTTATGACATAAGTATTGTGCAAACATGATTGGGATGATGAGAAAAGAATATACAATTTTTTATTGGGATTATTGGTTTGAACGGATGAACCCGCTGCCTACGTACCTTCCATCAAAGGTAAGGATCAAAACGCCGTAGTTCGGCTAAAAGATTTCCAAAAAGTTGGTGGATTTGATTTTAAACACAAGCACTGAGGCTTTTCATTATCAATGGGAGAACACTCGACCAAAAAACAACATCCACCATGCGAGGATAGCTTCGACGTACTTGAGGGGTTAGCCCTGTTTTCAGTACGGAAGTCTTACTGTCGACTCACTAAGGATAGGCAAGATTTACATCAACCACAATGATAATTGAAACCTATGGCTAATGCATGAAAAGATTAACAATGGACAGAGCCAAAACAAGTGAATGAGTGAAGTTAATTGATTGTGATTATGAAAATGAAGTCAAAGTATGATTAAGATTGGTTTGAAAGAAGTATTATGAAAATGAGTTTGAAAAATGTCAAGGACTTGAGTCCAGGTTTTTAGTTAGAAAACATGAAGATGTTTGCACAATATCTATGTCAAGTTTAAAAGTAATGTGTGAAAAGGTTTAGGACATAATGAGGATGAATGGATGGAGATGGATTGTAAAACTTCTTAGAAGGTTCACTTCTTGAGATCATATAGCAGATGATTCAAGTGTGTCCTTTGGAATAGCAATGGATAATAACAAATAAACAAGCAAGTCAACAAAGGCGGATATCGGATGCCAATCACTGGGCTTATACCAATCTCCTAAAATAAAACTGGATATCAGATGCCACTCAATGGTCTTACACTAATCTCCTAAAACAAAATGAAACTTGGATACCGGATACCAATAGATGGATTTACACCAGTCTCCTAAAATAGAAATGGATATCAGAGGCCACTCAATGGACTTACACTAATCTCCTCAAAAGAAAACAAAGATGAAACATGGAAATCAACTGCCAATCTGTCTGGACTTAGGTTAACTCCACAGTATGGTCCTAGGAAATCCAATGCCACATTGCAGGGACTTATAATGGATCCTCACATACAAGAACAAAAGTAACAAATGATCACAGGAAAGCAAATGCCAACTTGCCGGGACTTACAGTTGCAACCTCACATAAACAGAGAAAGCAAATCATGGATGTTAGATACCAATTTGTATGGACTTACTCTAACATACACAGTATGATCCTAGGAAAACAAATGCCAACTTGCAGGGACTTACAGTTGTTTCCTCACATACAAACAAACAAAACAATATGTGATCATAGGAGAGCAAATGCCAACTTGCAGGGACTTACAGTTGCTTCCTTACATACAATCAAGTAAATGCATCAGGCAAAGATAAGATGAGTGGCCAAGGTGATGGTCTTATACTCACTTCCATATCATAGGAGCAATGGCCAATGGATGGTCTTACAATTGTCCTCAATGGGTAAACAACAATGATAAGGTCACAAAGACAAATGAGATGATTATGCATTAATGGCAACTGATGATGATAGATGCATAACATACAAGCAGATATGTGCATATGAAGCAATCAATCAATCAATGAATATCAAACAGCACACTCTATAGCCAAAACAATGGGGGCTCACACAAGAGGGTTTGACTATGAAAGTCCACTGTAATAGGTAAAGGTCGCTCTTAACCTTGCCATTGAGAGGCTAAGGTGAAGCAGATGAAAAGGAGATGAGGGGTGTGCCTCATTGCTTCTACCCCTGATCAGAGAGAGCATCAAATAATAGAAAGTGGGGGAGTTCAGAAAGATGGAACTCTTTCCCCTTTATTGACTCGATTAGATCTTGGGTTTTTATCTCAATGCTTCAACCATGTAATGGGAGCAAAGAGAGGACACACTGAATAGTGGGGGATAGATTGCTTATCCCTACCTTCCACCAATTGCCTTGCTTGAAGGACTTTTCCTGCTTGGGACAATTTTAAACACACACAGGCATTGCCTCTTAAGGAGGACTTCAGACAGTTTGCCCGGTCAAATAACAGACCGGGTCTCCAGACTACATGAAGAAGAAGTAATTATACCTCAAAGCAAATGCTAAATAGCAAAGCAAGCAACTAAAGCAACTAAAGTGTACCTGAAAAAGTCAAACTTATTAGTAAACAAGTCAACAGTTCAAACCAAAAGAAATGGATACACAACAGTCAACCATAAACAGAGGTGCCAAGGCACAAAGCCAAACTCATATGAGTCACACCTACAAAACAAGGGTTAGCACAATATATATAATCCAACTCAATCAAATTTGAAAGGCCTTTGAGGCATTGGTGCTTAACCTGAAACAATAGCTCAATGGTAAGCTCAAAAGACCACTAGGACTAGCCTAGGGTCAAAGATGAAAGAAAAAGTCAAAACAGCAAAGTAAAGTCAACCAAAGTCAAGGTCAAACATTTTAGTAAGCAATCACAATTGGGCCCACATTCAAATCATGCATCAATGTCATTTCATGAACAAAAGAATGCAAAGCATGGCAATAAAAAGCACAAAAAAGTCAACAGAATGACTTGCATCAAAAGTCAACCCAAACAATCCACTGAAAATTATCAAATAAATCACATTCAATCCTAACATCTAGCATGGCAAGCATGTCAAATTTCATGGCATTTGGATGAGAGGAAGGCAGTCAATTAAAATCATGAAGTCAACATAATTTCAAGCATGCACAATGAAAGTCAACAAACATGGGTCAACTTCAAAAAATCATATCAAATTGAAAACAGATGATAAATGAATGAAATTAACACCAATGCAAAGATCAAGGTGTCTAGTTATCACATATTAAGTTTCATGGTCATACAATAAGATTTGAGAATTTCACAAAAGATTTGGCAACATGTATCACATAAAGTCAACAATTGACTAGGCAGGGAAGAAAATTCACAATCAAATGGAAAACAGCAAGATTAAATCCAAGAAAATTCATACACAAACTAGACATGTAAGAGATCATTCATGCAAAATTTGAAGTTGTTTGGAGACCAGGAGACATGTGAACAAAAATCAAGAAAATGCACATCATTGGTGTGACACAAATTGTCACACCCTAGTTCAAAAATCATAACTAGCAAACCACAAATGATAAATGCACAATCTTTATACCAAAATGAAGATGAATGAGTCTAGTTTCATCACAAAAAAATTCAGGCTCAAAGGATGCATCATCATTATTTCACAAAAGAAATGGCAAAGGGTGTCAAATATGCATACTTGTCAAGAAACCAATTATCATTTAAAATCCAGCCAATGAAAAATTAATTAAAAATCAGGATCAAATACTAGACATCCATGTGAAGATGATGGAAAAATTTTCATGATTTTTGGATGAATAATGAATGAGAAATGAATTGTTGAAGTTTGATGAATAATGGAACAAAATATGAAACACATAGCATGGCATATGGTCAAACAAGGGGTCAACGGTGGCATTTTGGTAAATAAGTTTCTCATTAAACAAAACACTGCGTTTTGGGGAGAGAAATGGAATGTTCTGATTGGTCCTTACCAATAGAACAGTAACACGGCCAATGGCATTCAAAGTTTCTGGATTTTTAAAACCCTAGGGTTTAAGCAGCATGGTTTTGGTTCATCTTCAATGTTCATCCTCAACCAAAATTCGAAGGGCATGGCAATCAACAAGGCAATAACAATGTTCATGTAATATCCAAAGCAGCCATAAACCAAACATAAACAACACAACTCTCGTGGATTTCTGGGCATATTCAAAACAGCAGCAGGGCATGTTCATCATCATCATGTAATCATCATAAACAACATCAAGCAAACAGCATGGTAGTAACAATGTTCTTCATGACATAAACAACAAAACAACACAAGCAGGAAAATTTCTGGGCAGGGTTTCCTAAACTGCAGCAAGCATTCATCATTATCATGCATTCGACCAAGAACAAAAATCCCAGAAACAACAATCAAGCATACAAATAGCATCATCAAACAACCCTCAACACAAATATGACTCCCGTTTTCATTAAATCATCTTGGACAAACCAAATCAATAGAAAACATATTTGTACACACAGATGAAAATCCAGATTTCTTGGCCATGACACAACCATTTCAAGCAATCTATAGTTTGTTGGAATCAGCAAGATGTAAACTACCTAAAGCATGGCATCATTTGGAAAAATAAGTGAATCGAAATCTTACCACAAATGGAGCTCAGTTGAGTAGCAGTGGTTATTTGGCTACTTTGGCTCGAAACAGGTGAAGACAATACTCTAGAATGATGGATGCTTGAGGTAGGTAAGCTCAAGAATGCTTGGAAGCTTCCACAACTCGAATTGCCATTAAAGGATGCTTGAAAAAACAGAGCTCAATATGATCTTCCAGTTGATGTTTGCTGGTTCCAAAAGTCTCCAAATGGTGGTCAGAACATGGAGGAAGCAAGAATGCTCGAGGGTCTTTTTAACTTTTTACAGAAAAATGAAATCGAGCAAAATGCAAGATGTGAGAGTGAGAGAGAATTCTGTTATGGCTGCTGTGTCTAGGGTTGTGAAAATGAGCAGAAAGATGTTTATATTGTCTGTTTTAAGTCCACTAATCCAATGCTAAGCTGGCTTAGTTTTAAAATGAACCAATTGCTATTTTTGCTAATTATGTACAAATGAACATGGAGGTGCAAAGCTGTACGAGCTGGGCCTCAAACAGGCTGTAAACAGACCATGTTTTTGCTGTTTGAACTCTGCACACAAAAAGCTGTCCTTGTTTTACTCTTTTCAAACCATTTGCAAAAAAAATACCAACTTTGCATCTTTGCACAAAATGATGGTGCAATGGTGTTATGAACATGATTTAGGACTTGGAGCAAGTTTCAAATATGATTTAAAACATTTCCCAATTAGCCAAAGTGAAAAAAAGTCAAAGAATCAAAAAGTCAATGGTTGGTCAAACTTGAATTTTAAATGAAATAGGTCCAAAAATGCCATTTTGATTGGCAAGGTTTTGATGAATGAAATTTATATTTTTGGAAAGAGGAGGAAAAATGTGGTTTGTAGAAAAAAACCCCACCAAATTTGGCCTTATGGTTCATGAGTTATGGCTCTTTGAAGTTCACAAATTTTTGAAATTGAATTGATCATATCTTGACAACCACACATGGGATTTGGGTGTTCTTGGACTTTTTGAAAATGGGAAGACAAGATCTTCAACGTTCATGTTGGGCAAAAATTCATTTGAAGCTTGTATCATGATGTAAGTTTAAGATCAAGAAGTTTCCATTTTTGGCAGTTGAAATTACAGGTCCACTTTCTATTTCTGGAAATTTTCTGTTTGACTTGATTTTCTTCCATGATGAGGTTTGACATGATACATGAGGCTTATATAAGCATGAATGAACTTCTTCAAATCAATTCTATCCATCAAATCATTGATTAAATCCACAGTTGACCAAGTTTGACTTTTCTAGGGTTTTGGATGACTGAACCACTTCTGATGAATTCCAAACCCTAATTCTTTGAGAACTTGACTTCAAATGATGTCCCAAGTTGTATGAACTCTTGATTATGGATCATGGTGCCCAAATTCTGCAAGAATGGTCACCATCCATTGCTTTGACTGACTGTTGACTGTTTTTGACCTAATTACTGATGATTGCTTCAACTGCAAGCAACAAGGTTAGACTGACAATATTTTTGTACTTTTGCATGATAACATATGAAAGGCAAAGATATACAAATGCAAAGCATGCTAGGTGATCAAGAAATCAACCCACAAGGCAAACCACCCACTAGGAGGAGAACTAGGGCATGCAATGATCCTTGAGGTCATGATATGATATGATATGGGCCATGAGGGATCTTAGGGCCAAAATTGGGGTCTTACAGCTGGTAGCACGCCTCGATTCGATACTCCTAGCTCCAGTTATGAATTTATTCGTGCAGACTGCTAATGCTGGAAAAAAACTGCGAAAAACAAATAAGTGTAAAAATAAGAGAAATTATAAAAACACATTAAAAGGGAAAAATAACCAAACTAAAACATGGAAATGCATAAGTATAAATATAGAAGAATATGTATCAAAGTTCATTGATCAGTACCATGCCCTAAAATCAATCAAGTGGCAATGGTACCCTAATAAACCCATAATTATGATCATGTACCATGCATCAATATACAACTGAGTGAATACAAATGGTATGCTAATTTAAAGAATGAAAATCAAAGATTAAAGACTAAATTTAATCATGCATCAAAGTGGATAAAAAGATCTAACAAGAAACTAATAAGATCATGAATTCTAATTAACAAAAAAATGACTAAAAACAATTATGGATCACATTGAAGTATTAACCAGATTTAGCTAAAAAACCAACATACAATGAAGGGTTAAAAATATGATGAACCATGGTCTTCAAAAATGACTTAATGATCTAAAATCAATTAGGATCTAACTATGTTCTAACCATGGTCTTCAAAAATGACTTAATGATCAAAATGATTAACAAAACCTAATTAAAGTTCTAACCATTTAATCATGTGTTTTTTGTAAGCATTTATGTAAAAAAAATGTGACCAATCATCATGTATTAAAATATGGTAAAAATGATAGAAACAAAAATTCTAACAGAAATAAAATAAGAAGGGAAAAACAAGAAATAGAAGCATGGGGTGCAACTTGAAATGGGATGCAAAAAGAAACAGGGCGCAAGGCCCATACAATTAGGCCCATATGTCTTGTGCCTTGTGAATAGGGGGTATAGGGACATATAAGGTGAAAACAGTTAGATAATTGGGCCTTCAGGGGTAAAAAAGCCCATTACAGGATAGTGAGGGAAAGGAAAACTCAGCTTCCACTAAAGAGCATGTGTTTCACGTTTTTCACACTTTTCACATGTTTAAACCATCATCAGTGTAACAAGCCTCACCACTGCGTCGAAGCTCACCACCGGCGACGGTGGAGCACCAATCACCACAACCAAATATACCAGTTCAATGCAAGTTTTGAGCTCTAATCAAATTTCTTGTCCATTTCCACTAAAACCTCCCAAATTCTCTAAATCGGCCCAATTCATCACATGAACCCTAACTATATAAACAAAAATTAAACTTTTATATGGAGGAATCAAAGTCCTTGAGGTTAGGGCTTTAATTCCTCGACCTCTACCCTACATGGTGGTAACTATAACAAAGCTTAAGTATGAAGAAATGACACCTATTTGCCGAACAAATGACGTTATTGAGCTCGGAGTAAAGGTGTTGATATTAATAGCTTCAGGTACGAATCTTCACTTCTTGAACTTCTTCTTATCCTACTCTAATCCTTCTTATATGCTTTGAATTTTCTTCTTCATCTGCACGTGTTCTGTGAGAGTAAAAGAGTGAATTGAGAATTGTGTGGTTGAAAGGATTTGAGATTGAGAGAGTTTTCGATTTCTGAGAAAATGAAAGGTGTTTGAAAAATGAAGAGTGGGGAACAATTTATAGATGAGGGAGAGAGTTAATAGAGTTAACTCAGTTAACTAATCAAGGTGAAAATTAGTTAGAGGTGAATTCATTTCGTTAGTTATAGGGAATTGTGATTTAGTTAGAACTATTTCATTTAGGCTCAATTTTTGAAGCTGTTAGAAACCGTTTTCTGTTAGTTAGATTTTAAGTTCAGTTCGTGTTAGTTAATCAGGTTGTTAGTTATGACTGGTTAGTGCAGATGATGTGGCTATGGTGATTACCTATTAAACATGTTTTGCTGCAAGTTGCATGTTGTGTTACTTGAAACATGCAGGTCGTGTTTTGGTTGCTTGCAGTTTGTGATAAATTTTGTATTTGCAAGTTATGTTGCAGGGTTTTGACTGTGTGTAAGGTGGGCTGTTAGTTTTTTAGGTTATTGATGACATGTTGTTAGTTGGTGATGACCTTCTAGGCTGGTTTGCAGGTTTTGTTTGATGATGATGGCAGGTTTAGTTGTAACTCAAATGCAAGGCAAGGTAATGCAAAAACTGGTTGAATGGTTAGGTGTTAGGAGCAACTTGATGGATGTTCAATGTTGTTGCATTCCTGCTGCAAGTCTGTATAATTTCCTCTTCCAATTTATGTTAAAACTCAAAACTGCCCATGTTGGGACTGCTATGAAATACTTGTGTTGAGCTATTAATAACTAGGTCTATTAAGTGGTAAATCTTAACTTGGTTGCAAATGGCTTATGATTAATTGCTATGAGTCACGATTGATTCATGTTGATTTGTTGCATAACCTTGTTGAAGTGAAACGTGTTTGTTGCTGATTGTTTGAACCTGAATTGATGCTTGCTTTGGTAGGTTAATATGGTAGTTACTTATGAATGCATCATGTAAAACTAGGTATAGCAGGTTGCAGCAGGGCATTAGTAATATGTATGTTTTGCATTGTGTTTGTCTTTGATTCATGTTTGGTCTTGAATGCTTGTTTTGCAAATGCATGCTTGTTGTTAACTGTTGGATGATGTATTATGTGTATGCCTTGAAACAAGTATCTATGTTGATTGGATTTCTAAATGGCATGTTCAGAGTGCACGGCTGGTTTAGGACTTGGCATGACATGGTTTCAAGGCATGGCCATTTGATGACAAACAAGGCTTAGGACAAAAATGGTTTTCTTGTTCATGAAGGAACTTGATAATGGAATCACATGGAAAGATGGGAAATGATATGGAATTCAAGCAGGCATTAGGGTTAGGTCATTAGAATAGATCAGTTGACTTCGGTCAACTGGTTTACCAAAAAGTCGATAGTTGACCAAAAGTCAATTGTAGTTCAACTTTGTATTTTTTTTTGTAATTTCTTGTATGAACCATGTAAATGATATTGAATGAATGAATGGACACTTTTTTGAATGGAAATAGTCTTTGGATTCAAATGAAATAATGCCTTACTTCAAGCTATGAGTTTTCCTTCCAAAATCCATGTTCAGATCCAAGCTTTGAAATGAATCATGATCACTTGAAAAAATGGCTATGGATGCATGATAACATACGAACCAATGGACTAGAACAAGTGGACTATGAATGCACCTTGAATCAAAGATTAATGGACTACAGATGCATAATGAACCATGAAAACAATGGACCAAGTCAAGCATGACGTGAATTCGGTTTTTCCCTAGAAGCTGTTAGAATGTCTCATTGTCATGCATAGTGCACCGACGACCACTCCCTCAACCTCGGGTGTTACATGTAACCACTCTCATCCCTCTTCGGCCTCGGGTGTTACATGCCCACCAGCTTCCGCTTAGTTCGTCCCCGAACCACATCGTACTGGGAGAGGTTTGGCTTTGATACCATTTGTAACACCCCAGTCTGCTTTCAGGATTACTGACTGACCCCACAAACCAACATGAGTCTTTTCAGCATATTTTGTCCTCACTCACACGCTTTCGAGGAAACTTCCCAGAAGGTCACCCATCCAAGTACTACTCCAAGTCAAGCACACTTAACTATGGAGTTCTTATCTGTTAGGCTACCGAAAAAGAAGATGTATCTTATTGGTATAGGTAGTACCAATTAATCCTTATAAGCCTTCCTTCAACCATGAAGTCTCATACCTGCACAGTCTCAGGATACCTCTCATTTCGATGTGAATTCAGTTTTTCCCTAGAATCTACTAGGATTGTCTCATTGTCATGTCTCGTGCACCAACAACCACTCCCTCGCCCTCAGGTGTTACATGTAAACACTTTCCTCCCTCTTCGGCCTCGGGTGTTATAGTACACATGTATTTGGTATGAATAGGTGCAGATGAATCTCAAGCCGAAGGTCAGATGAAAAGTGAAAAGGGGAGGGAAAATTTTGGGGTATGACATGCCCTACGGAGTAATTGTACGTTATACCTTCAACAAAGGATCCCTACTTATTTATCAATCAACTTACTATGAATCCTCGTCAAAGCGAACTCAACTCGCGTCAAGCAAGGCTGACCCATGAGGAAAATCTACTTAGTCAGGGTAACATAAATGAATATTCCTCAAAACTAATTAAAATTACGAGGAAAGAAATATGAATAAAATAAGGCAAATCGTCACAAGGTCTGAATGTTTTCATTAATAAAACCCTGAAGGGAGATTTTATAGAACCCTTATAACAGGGCGGCAAAACAAATGGTAGAAAAGCAAGATCCTATGAGTTGAACAAACTCATTTATACAAAGTCTCGCCTAAGGGACTCGATTATCTAAGTTTCGTCTAAGAGACCCGCCTTTAAAAGTCTCTTCTGAGGGACTCAAATTAAAAGTCTCGCTTGTGGAACTCGACTTTGAAGTCTCACCTAAGGGACTCGACTCAAAAGGGTTGCCTAAGGGACTCGACTCTAGAGTCTCGCTTGAGGAACTTAACTCTAAAACAGAATTCACCTCATGCTTGACTTGGTCCATTATTTTCATGGTTCATTATGCATTTGTAGTCCATTAATCTTTGATTCAAGGTGCATTCATAGTCCACTTGTTCTAGTCCATTGGTTCGTATGTTATCATGCATCCATAGCCATTTTTTCAAGTGATCGTGATTCATTTCAAAGCTTGGATCTAAACATGGATTTTGGAAGGAAAAGCATAGCTTGAAATAAGGCATTATTTCATTTGAATCCAAAGACTATTTCCATTCAAAAAAGTGTCCATTCACTCATTCAATATCATTTACATGGTTCATATAAGAAATTACAAAAAAAAAATACAAAGTTGATCTACAATTGACTTTTGGTCAACTATCGACTTTTTGGTAAACTAGTTGACCGAAGTCAACTGATCTATTCTAATGACCTAACCCTAATGCCTGCTTGAATTCCATATCATTTCCCATCTTTCCATGTGATTCCATTATCAAGTTCCTTCATGAACAAGAAAACCATTTTTGTCCCAAGTCTTGTTTGTCATCAAATGGCCATGCCTTGAAACCATGTC
The DNA here is from genome assembly GCF_024323335.1 of Lathyrus oleraceus. Classification (NCBI taxonomy): domain Eukaryota; kingdom Viridiplantae; phylum Streptophyta; class Magnoliopsida; order Fabales; family Fabaceae; genus Lathyrus; species Lathyrus oleraceus. The sequence goes on from NC_066583.1 coordinate 252,690,596, forward strand.
ATGCCAAGTCCTAAACCAGCCATGCACTCTCAACATGCCATTTAGAAATCCAATCAACATAGATACTTGTTTCAAGGCATACACACAATACATCATCCAACAGTTAACAACAAGCATGCATTTGCAAAACAAGCATTCAAGACCAAACATGAATCAAAGACAAACACAATGCAAAACATACATATTACTAATGCCCTGCTGCAGCCTGCTATACCTAGTTTTACATGATGTATTCATAAGTAACTACCATATTAACCTACCAAAGCAAGCATCAATTCAGGTTCAAACAATCAGCAACAAACACGTTTCACTTCAACAGAGTTATGCAACAAATCAACATGAATCAATCGTGACTCATAGCAATTAATCATAAGCCATTTGCAACCAATTTAAGATTTACCACTTAATAGACCTAGTTATTAATAGCTCAACACAAGCATTTCATAGCAGTCCAACATGGGCAGTTTTGAGTTTTAACATAAATTGGAAGAGGAAATTATATAGACTTGCAGCAGGAATGCAACAACATTGAACATCCATCAAGTTGCTCCTAACACCTAACCATTCAACCAGATTTTGCATTACCTTGCCTTGCATTTGAGTTATCAACTAAACCTGCCATCATCATCAAACAAAACCTGCAAACTAGCCTAGAAGGCCATCACCAACTAACAATAGGTTATCAATAACCTAAAAAACTAACAGCCCACCTTACACACAATCAAAACCCTGCAACATAACTTGCAAATACAAAATTTATCACAACCTGCAAGCAACCAAAACACTACCTGCATGTGTCAAGTAACACAACATGCAACTTGCAGCAAAACATGTTTAGTAGGTAATCACCATAGCCACATCATCTACACTAACCAGTCATAACTAACAACCTGATTAACTAACACGAACTGAACTTAAAATCTAACTAACAGAAAACGGTTTCTAACAGCTTCAAAAATTGAGCCTAAATGAAATAGTTCTAACTAAATCACAATTCCCTATAACTAATGAATTGAATTCACCTCTAACTAATTTTCACCTTGATTAGTTAACTGAGTTAACTCTGTTAACTCTCTCCCTCATCTATAAATTGTTCTCCACTCTTCATTTTTCAAACACCTTTCATTTTCTCAGAAATCAAAAACTCTCTCAATCTCAAATCCTTTCAACCACACAATTCTCAATTCACTCTCACAGAACACGCGCAGATGAAGAAGAAAATTCAAAGCATAGAAGAAGGATTAGAGTAGGATAAGAAGAAGTTCAAGAAGTGAAGATTCGTACCTGAAGCTATTAATATCAACACCTTTACTCCGAGCTCAATAACGTCATTTGTTCGGCAAATAGGTGTCATTTCTTCATACTTAAGCTTTGTTATAGTTACTACCATGTAGGGTAGAGGTCGAGGAATTAAAGCCCTAACCTCAAGGACTTTGATTCCTCCATATAAAAGTTTAATTTTTGTTTATGTAGTTAGGGTTCATGTGATGAATTGGGTCGATTTAGAGAATTTGGGAGGTTTTAGTGGAAATGGACAAGAAATTCGGTTAGAGCTCAAAACTTGCATTGAACTGGTATATTTGGTTGTGGTGATTGGTGCTCCACAGTCGCCGGTGGTGAGCTCCGACGCAATGGTGAGGCTTGTTACACTGATGATGGTTTGAACATGTGAAAAGTGTGAAAAACGTGAAACACATGCTCTTTAGTGGAAGCTGAGTTTTCCTTTCCCTCACTATCCCGTAATGGGATTTTTACCCCTGAAGGCCCAATTATCTTATTGTTTTCACCTTATATGTCCCTATACCCCTTATTCACAAGGCAAAAGACATATGGGCCTAATTGTATGGGCCTTGCGCCCTGTTTCTTTTTGCATCCCATTTCAAGTTGCACCCCATGCTTCTATTTCTTGTTTTTCCCTTCTTATTTTATTTCTGTTAGAATTTTTGTTTCTATCATTTTTACCATATTTTAATAAATGATGATTGGTCACATTTTTTTTACATAAATGCTTACAAAAAACACATGATTAAATGGTTATAACTTTAATTAGGTTTTGTTAATCATTTTGATCATTAAGTCATTTTTGAAGACCATGGTTAGAACATAGTTAGATCCTAATTGATTTTAGATCATTAAGTCATTTTTGAAGACCATGGTTCATCATATTTTTAACCCTTCATTGTATGTTGGTTTTTTAGCTAAATCTGGTTAATACTTCAATGTGATCCATAATTGTTTTTAGTCATTTTTTTGTTAATTAGAATTCATGATCTTATTAGTTTCTTGTTAGATCTTTTTATCCACTTTGATGCATGATTAAATTTAGTCTTTAATCTTTGATTTTCATTCTTTAAATTAGCATACCATTTGTATTCACTCAGTTGTATATTGATGCATGGTACATGATCATAATTATGGGTTTATTAGGGTACCATTGCCACTTGATTGATTTTAGGGCATGGTACTGATCAGTGAATTTTGATACACATTCTTCTATATTTATACATATGCATTTCCATGTTTTAGTTTGGTTATTTTTCCCTTTTAATGTGTTTTTATAATTTATCTTATTTTTATACTTATTTGTTTTTCGCAGTTTATTTTCAGCATTAGCAGTCTGCACGAATAAATTTATAACTAGAGCTAGGAGTATCGAATCGAGGCGTGCTACCAGTCGTTGGAAAGCTAAGAGAAAGAGATATGACTTTCATGAAGAAGTCAGAAGCTAATTCGAACTGTAGCATGGTTGAAAAATCCGTTGAAGCCGTCAGCACTAGATTTATATTTTATGTTGGGTTATTTAGTTTGGGTCTGGGTTATGTTTTGACCGAATTAGGTTTATTCTACTTTTCCTATAACCTAAGCAGACAAAAACAGTACAGGGGATGACTATTCACAAAAATTTGAAAGCTTGTACGAATTCCATGGAGAACTAATCCCTCTGATTCGATCTGCCGTATTTCAGGTTCCAAAACTTGAGATTATTATAATGTTAGTTTTAGTTTAATTCATTTCAATGATATTTTGTGTTCTTGTATGCTTAATTCAATTGCATGAAATATGTTGATTCAATTTGGTTGATTGTATGATCCTAACATAGGCATGTCACGTTTGCTTAATTCGTTTTTGTGTCTGATCAATCATGTTTGCTTAATCCATGAAAACTTATCTTGTTTGCTTAATTCGGACAATAGGATCATACATCTCACAAAATTCACAGCGTTTGTCATTGAGTTTGTATCCAAATAGAAAAAGACAATCCGCTTAGGGTGTTAAAATTATATTAATCGATGATAGTAGGAACTGAATCGGTAGATTGAATTATTTCATAATCACTTATTTCATAACAGCTTATTTCAAGAATTGCTTTTAATAATCACTTTTTCTTAATGGAACACCAAACCAAACAACCCCCCCCCCCTTAATTCGATTTACCTTTGGATAATAATAATCAAGAATCCTTGTGAGAACGATATCCGAGTTAAAATTGTCGCCGTACTACGTTTTTGAAAAACACTCGTTTTGACCCGCACGCGACAGCGGATCAAATTGGCGCCGTTGCCGGGGATTCTTGTAGATTTTAACCATTATTATAGTCTAACTATTATTATAGTCATAGGTGTTTTAACATTTTTTTTGCCCTAACTTTCTTGTGTTCTGGTGTTTTTGCGTTTTAGGATAAAAAATCTGTTTTTTTAAGAAAATCGTCTCAAATTATTCTGATTCTTTGTCGATTAACTAGGAAAAAATCAAGGATCAAAAGCCTCTATTTAGAGACTAAATAGTGGAAGTCATCCTGAAAACCCGAAATTCCCTATTTTTCTATTTTTTTATGATTTATTTTCTGTTTTGGTAGTTTCAAAAAATTTTGAAAAAATTCTCAAAATTATTAATTGACGTTATTAGATTAATTTTTGTGTTTTTGTATTTTTTGTGTTTTAGTTTAATAGTTTTTTTCGTATTTCAATTGTTTGTTCTTAATAGGGACATTGTCGGTATTTTCCTATTTGTTGTTGCATTGCTGAATTAGTTATGTGTTTTCTCATTGTTTGTTGATTTTTTTTCTATTGAGTTTAATATGGCTGACCAAAGAACTCTGAGAGAACTTGTTGTTCCTGATATGAATTACAATGGTTTATGTATTGAATATGCTGATGTTATTGTTCCTTTTGAATTAAAATCGGGTTTAATACACTTGTTGCCCAAGTTTAGTGGTCTTGCAGGCGAGGATCCGCACAAACATTTGAAAGAATTCCAGGTGGTGTGTTCTACACCATTGAAGCCTGAAGGGATCATTGAAGATCACATCAAACTTCGAGTTTTTCCTTTTTCATTGCAGGGTGCAGCAAAGGATTGGATATATTATCTCGAGCCAAATTCAATTGCAAGCTAGAATGCACTGAAAAAAGTATTCTTAGAGAGATATTTTCCTGCCTTCAGAGCTTCCTCGATAAGAAAGGAGATTTGTGGTATTAGACAGAGTAATGAGTCATTGACCGAGTATTGGGAGAGATTCAAACACTTGGCATCCAACTGCCCTCAGCACCAGATCACTGAGCAACTACTCATCCAGTACTTTTATGAGGGTTTGATATCGATAGATAGGAACATTCTTGATGCTGCTATTGGTGGAGCACTTGTTGATAAGACTCCGGATGTTGCCAAAGCCCTTATCGAAAATATGTCCCTTAATTCCCAACAGTTCACTACTAGAGACAATTATGTGCAAAGCAAAGGCGTGAATCAAATTCAGGTTTCTTCCAACAAAGCTTTAGAGACCAGAATTGACGAGCTCACTGCCTTAGTCAAACAGTTGGCAGTAGCAAAACCTCAAACAACAACAATGTGTGGTATTTGTACTTCTCATGAGCACCCGACCGATACTTGTCCTATTCTGAGAGACGAGTCCATTACTGAGTTGCCTCAAGCTTATGCAGCCAACCTTTACAATCAAAACAGGTACAATAATACTCCTGACCTGTCCACCAACAAATATCATCCCAATTAGAGGAACCATCCCAACCTTCGATATGGAAACCCACAACATAACCCACCTCAAGTGGCTGCCCCTGCACCTTCCGGACCATCCTTAAAAGATCTTATCAAACAAATGGTCGCCAACAATCTCCAATTCTAACAAAGAACCGATTCTAGCATTCAGACCTTGAACACGCAAATGGGACAACTTGCTACTCAAATAAAAAACATGCAAGCCCAAGGGTCGAACCAGCTTCCAGGCCAAACAATTGTCAATCCAAAAGATTCTAATGCTAATGTGAGTGCGATTTTGTTGAGATTTGGAAAGGTTACAGAAACATCCCCTGAAAAAAATAAAAAAAATTATTGAGGTAACATCTGAACCTGAACCTACTCCATCTGAACTTGTTTCATCTGAAAAAATTAAAGAAAATGAGTATGTGCCACCAGTCCCCTTCCCACATAGAGTTCTGAAAAATAAAAGAATTGAGGAGGGAGACAAGGAAAGAGAGATATTGGATGTTTTTAGAAAAGTTGCGGTAAATATTCCGCTTCTTGATGTAATTAAACAGGTTCCTAAGTATGCAAAGTTTCTGAAGGATTTGTGTACAAATAAGAGGAGGATTAAAGGAAGTGAGAGAGTTAACTTGGGAAGAAATATTTCTGCTTTTATTCAGCCCAAGCCTTCATCTGAAAAAGTTACAGGCGAGAAAAATGTTTCAGCCATCATTCAGCTCTTGCCACAAAATCAGAAGGATCCGAGAACTTTTACTGTCCCTTGTACCATCGGGGATAGTAAATTCGAGAATTGCATGCTTGATTTGGGAGCGGGCATTAATGTTATGCCTACTTCTATTTATAACAACCTTAATCTTGGTCCTTTGCAGCATACAGGTTTGATCGTCCAACTAGCGAACAGGAGCAATGCACGCCCGACTGGCGTAGTGGAAGATGTCCTTGTCCAAGTTAACGATTTAATTTTTCCTGCAGATTTTTACATTCTGGGCATGGAAGGAGAGACTAAGACAAGCAGAGCTCCCATCATTTTAGGCAGACCGTTCATGAAAATGGCGAAGACAAAAATTGATGTTGACGATGGAACCATGTCCATGGAATTTGGTGACATTATCGCAAAATTTAACATTTTCGATGCCATGAAACACCCCTTGGAAGAGCATTCCATTTTTAATATGGAATTGATATCTGAGCTGGTTGAGGACACTTGTTCTGATTTATTTTCACTTGATTTTCCATCTTTATCTGGTTTCGATGATATTTACTCATGTGTTGGTTGTATTGACACTAACCTTTGTGTTGTGTGTGCTGAGATTGATGCTGCCTTGCAGCCTGATACATTTCCTACAGGTGAAGTTGTTACCGATGAAGCTGTTTTTGCAGTTGATGCTCTTGACATCCCGGTTGCCCCAAGCATTCCATCCATCGAGCAACCCCCGTCTTTAGAGCTGAAACACCTCCCTGAAAACCTAAAATACGCTTATTTGGAGACTAATGAAAAACTCCCTATTATTATTTCTTCTAACCTTGATTTCGATCAGGAAGACAAGCTTTTGCAGGTTTTAAAGAAGCACAAGAAGGCAATCAGGTGGACATTAGCAGACCTCCCAGGTATTAGTTCTTGATGTGTATGCATAGGATATTACTTGAGGACGGAGAAAAAATAGTAAGGCAGACCCAAAGAGGCTTAATCCTTTGATTCTATATGTTGTGAAGAAGGAGGTAACCAAATTCTTGCAAGCAGGTGTCATTTATCCTATCTCTGACAGTAAATGGGTAAGCCCAGTGCAGGTTGTACCTAAGAAATTAGGACTCACAATGGTAAAAAAATGAAAAGAATGAACTTGTTCCCACTAGAGTTCAGAATAGCTGGAGAGTTTGTATTGATTACAGGAGATTGAACCAGGCTACGAGAAAGGATCACTTTCCTTTACCGTTCATTGACCAAATGCTTGAACGACTTACTGGTAAATCACATTACTATTTTCTTGATGGTTTTTCAGGTTACTTTCAGATTTATATTGCACCGGAAGATTAAGAGAATACCACTTTTACTTGTCCCTTTGGTACTTTTGCTTATAGGAGGATGCCTTTTGGTCTTTGCAATGCTCCTGGCACTTCCCAGCGATGCATGATTAGTATTTTTTCTGATCTCATTGAAAATTGCATGGAAGTCTTTATGGACGATTTCACTGTCTATGGTTCCTCTTTTGATGCATGCTTGAGCAGTTTAAGCTTGATTTTAGAAAGATGCATCGAAACTGATCTCGTTTTAAATTATGAAAAATGCCACTTTATGGTTGATTAGGGAATTGTATTGGGTCACATAATTTCAGAAAAAGGAATTTCTATTGACTCTGCTAAAATAGATGTGATTTCTACACTGCCTTACCCTTCTTGCGTTCGCGAGATTCGTTCTTTTCTTGGTCATGCAGGTTTTTACAGGCGTTTCATCAAGGATTTCAGCAAGATAGCTCTCCCGCTGTCAAACTTGTTGAAGAATGATGTCACCTTCAACTTTGATGACAAATGCAAACAAGCGTTTGACTTCTTGAAGAAAGTATTGACCTCCGCTCCCATAATCCAGCCACCGGACTGGACCCTCCCTTTTGAGATTATGTGTGATGCGTCTAATTATGTTGTTGGGGCTGTCCTTGCACAAAGGGTTGACAGGGCTGCCCATGTTGTTTACTATGCTTCTAGAACTTTAGATTCTGCACAGTCAAATTACACTACCACTGAAAAAGAACTGCTAGCTATTGTTTTTGCTCTTGATAAATTCAGATCATATTTGCTAGGTTCCAAGGTTGTTGTTTTTACTGACCATGCAGCATTAAAGTACTTGTTGAAGAAGTCGGATGCAAAACCGAGATTGATTCGGTGGATGTTGTTGCTCCAAGAATTTAATGTAGAGATTAAAGACAAAAGTGGAGTTGAGAACTTAGTGGCTGACCACTTGAGCAGGATAGAGAGAGATGCAGATCCTTTTCCTATTCAGGATGACTTTCCTGATGAGCAACTTTTTCTTTTGCATGGGATTACACCTTGGTTTGCTGACATTGTTAATTTTCTTGTTGCTGGTGTTTTTCTTACAGATGCATCTAGATCACAGATTCACAAACTCAAGAGTGATGCCAAATATTATGTTTAGGATGATCCATATCTTTGGAAGTTTGGTAGTGATCAGGTAATTAGGAGATGTGTCCCCTACTATGAGATTGAATCCATTTTGAAATTTTCTCATGCATCTCAAGTCGGCGGACACTTTGGTCCGTAAAGGACTGCAAAAAAAGTCCTTGATTCAGGTTTATATTGGCCAACTATTTTTAAGGATGCTTATGAGACTTACCGCACTTGTAAAGAGTTCCAGATAGCAGGTACAAACATCACTCGCAAGAGTGAAATGCCTTAGCAGCCTATGCTTTTCTGTGAGGTATTTGATGTATGGGAAATCGACTTCATGGGTCCCTTTCCTGTATCATTTGGTTTTCTTTACATTTTGCTTGCTGTTGATTATGTTTCAAAGTGGGTGGAAGCTATCCCCACTAGGACTAATGATTCTAGAGTTGTTGCATATTTTGTCAGGTCTAATATCTTTTGCAGGTTTGGAATACCACGAGCTATCATAAGTGACCAAGGCACTCATTTCTTTAACCGCACCATGGAAGCTTTGCTCCAGAAGTATGGAGTTGTGCACAGAGTCTCTACTGCATATCACCCACAAACTAGTGGGAAAGATGAGATCTCAAACAGGGAGATCAAACAGGTTTTAGAGAAAATGGTGCAACCAAACAGGAAGGACTGGAGTCGTCGTCTAGAAGACGCACTTTGGGCCCAAAGAACAGCTTTCAAGACACTCATTGGGATGTCTCCTTATCGACTTATTTTTGGTAAGGCATGTCATCTTCCTGTTGAGATAGAACACCGTGCTTATTGGGCGGTGAAAAGTTGTAATTTGGAGATGCAACAAGCAGGTATTGAAAGAAAACTCCAATTACAACAGTTGGAAGAGCTTAGACTAGAGGCTTATGAAAGCTCTAGAATTTATAAAGAGAAAACTAAGCACTTCCATGATAAAATGATTTCTAGGAAGGAATTTTCTATGGGCCAACAAGTTTTACTGTTTAACTCCCGCCTTAAGCTTATGGCTGGGAAACTTCAATCCAAATGGATTGGCCCTTTTGTTATTACTAATGTTTTCCCTTATGGTGCAGTAGAAATAAAAAGTGCAAGTACTAATAAGACTTTCAAAGTCAATGGGCAGCGCTTGAAGCTATTCCATGAAAGTTCAATGACTGAAGATGTCAGCATAGATGAGTTTTCCTTGGAAGCACCTAACTACCCTGCAACTTGATCAGGGAGTCTTTCTTTCCTTCTCTCTACTTTATTAGTAATGTCTTTTCATTGAGGGCAATGCTTATTTTAAGTGTGGGGGAGGGAAATCATTTGTTTCGTTTGTTTTCCTTGTTTTTGTTAGTGTTTTGTTTGTTTTCAGTCATAAAAAAGATAAAAAAAATGCATCTTCGTGAAAGTTTTAGGCTATAGACTGACTAATTTGAGATTAATTTGCGGAGACTTGGGAAAAATTCACAAGATCGATATCGTCTTAACACCGTGAGTCTCCTGTATATGGAAATTGATTTGAATTCTTATTATGTTTTAGCCTTAAATTCTCATTCTCTGACAGCTCTTGAGTAGTTTATTTCAGCAGTCAGCACCATCTCACACACACTCTACACAGGGAAGCCGATGAATATAAGTGAGTGTTCCGAAAAAGAAAAAAAAAAGAGAAAGAAAAGGGAATGCACCTTCTAAGTTTGGTGACCCTCACCCGGTCACTAAACCCAACGGATGTAGAACCTTCAAAAAAATTGACGATAAGACTCGTTGTCAGTTGGTTCAGCGATTTTTGGTGTTGAACTTGGTAGGGAGGATTACGGTCCGATCCCCCGCAACTACAATTGAGTAAGCAAAGGGTTATGCCATGTAAGTACTAGAATCCCGTGCAAAAAGGATCAAAGTCACTAACCGGTCACCTTGCTATGGGTGTGTGGAGATAACAGGCTTAATGTGATTGCGCTTGAATGAAAAAGAGCAAAAAGAAGGATGAGTAAGTTAGGCTTTAACATAATAACATGATTCGAGATGATTTATGTATTCAGGAGGTTTATGACTGCACAATTGTGGATTAGTGTTCCTACGATATCCTTAGTGTGCAAGATTAGTACCTATCGATCCAAACTTAATCGAAGAAGACTTGTAGTCTAGGATGAGTAACTAATGATGTGTTTGTGTTTTCTTTGTTTTATTTTAAATTTTGCTCGAAGTAAAAAAGTTCAAGTGTGGGGGAATTTGATCAGTGCATTTTGATGCACATTATTCTATATTTATACTTATGCATTTCCATGTTTTAGTTTGGTTATTTTTCCCTTTTAATGTGTTTTTATAATTTATCTTATTTTTACACTTATTTGTTTTTCGCAGTTTATTTTCAGCATTAGCAGTCTGCACGTATAAATTCATGATTGGAGTTAGGAGTATCGGATAGAGGCGTGGTATCAGTCGTTGGAAAGCTAAGAGAAAGAGTTACGACTTTCATGAAGAAGTCAGAAGCTAATTCGGACTGTAGAATGGTTGAGAAATTTGTTTAAGCCGTCAGCACTAGATTTATATTTTGTGTTGGGTTATTTAGTTTGGGTCTGGGTTATGTTTTAACCAAATTAGGTTTATTTTACTTTTCCTATAACCTAAGCAGCCGAAAACAGTACAGGGGATGACTATTCACAAAAATTTGAAAGCTTGTACGAATTCCATGGAGAACTAATCCCTCTGATTCGAACTGCCGTAATTCAGGTTCCAAAACTTGAGATTATTATAATGTTAATTTTAGTTTAACTCCTTTCAATGATATTTTGTGTTCTTGTATGCTTAATTCGATTGCGTGAAATATATTGATTCAATTTGGTTGATTGTATGATCCTAACATAGGCACGTCACATTTGCTTAATTCGTTTTTGTGTCTGAACAATCATGTTTGCTTAATCCATGAAAACTTATCCCGTTTGCTTAATTCAGACAATAGGATCATACATCTCACAAACTTCATCGCGCTTGTCATTGAGTTTGTATCCAAATAGAAATAAGCAATCCTCTTAGGGCATTAAAATTATATTAATCGATGATAGTAGGAACTGAATTGGTAGATTGAATTATTTCATAACAACTTATTTCAAGAATTGCTTTTAATAATCACTTTTTCTTAATCGAACATCAAACCAAACAACCCCCCCTAATTCGATTTACCTTTGGATAATAATAATCAAGAATCCTTGTGAGAATGATATCCGAGTTAAAATTGTCGTCGTACTACGTTTTTGAAAAACACTCGTTTTGACCCGCGCGCGACAGCGAATCAGGTACCATTATATGTTTCTATGGATCCTTTATTCCCAATTTTGTATGGTTGATGATTCATCCCCCCATTATGGGTAATATGTCCCTCATTCCCATTATCATGTAATAGCTTAGCACTTTATTTTCCTTATTATTTATTTTATTTGTTAATGCATAAGATAAAATCAAAACGATAAAAAGAATATTTTTCAAAAGAATAAAAACACACTTGATCCAACGCCAAGTGCTTTTCAAAATCAAATCAAAACCAAAAGCAACGCGAGTGCTTGATCCAATGTCAAGTATCTCATCCATTCCACTTCCATTTTAGATCATATCTTTATCCCATTCATTCCATTATATCATATTCTATTCTATCTCTATTCAACTTCATACCTTGGTCCATTCCTAATCATCAAATCATTTTCATAATAAATTGTATGAAAAAGATGGGGTGTACATACTTGTGCACAACATTTCAAGTACTTGGGTCGTCGGTCGTACCTAGCTTGTGGATCGATACTTGACATCCTTTCAAAACACTTAACAAATAAAACGAGTCTAATTTGGTTCTCTGAGAGTGAAAAAGAGTGGTTAGGATGCAATTGTCCTCTCAACTCCCGAGTATTTTGATTGTCGGTCGTACTTAGCCGGTGGTTAGACGCTTGTCTCCCTCTAAGTACCAATGATTAAACTCGTCCAACAAATTTCATAATTATAATAATCAATAAAAGATATTCTTCTGCCTTAGGGCACCATCCATATCTATCATCAATCACTCAATATCTTTAACGTCATCATCATTCATCTCAGTGATATACTGTTTCTTTGGACCATATACAATATTTCTTTGGATTCCATATATACTTTTGGGCCAATAATCAATGCCCACCTTTGAACCAAGAGTTGTTTGTCTTGTATAGACAAATATTTTCTTTTTCTTTCTTTTTGGCCAATATGCCACCTTTACTCTTTAGTTAAGATTTAATTACCCTTTGGATTCAAACAATACCATTATCTTATGGTCCAAATTATACCTTTCATTACTTCAGTCCCATTCATTATCTTTGTTTGCCTTGTTAATCCTAGTTGTTTTGGCAAATCCCAGTTTGTTTTGCGTATTATTTCTATGAACTACAAAGCTCTTAATTTCTCATTGCACAATTAGAATACTTAGGCACAAGTATTTGAATCCTTATCAAGCACACATATTTATTCTCTTTCTCCTATCTTTCACCTTCCATTATTCACCATTCAATATCTTCTATATCATTCAATACCAACCTTCAATCATTCCTCAATGATATATTTTAAGACCCCAATTTTGACCCTAAGATCCCTCATGCCATCTCATATCTTGGCATTAGCATTGGGATCACAACTTGGTATCCTTCCCATCTATCATTCATTGGGTTTGCATTGGGAGATATAACTAAGCATATTTTATTGTATCATACTTTATTTTTCTTTGTTTACTAACCAAAATCCAAAAATATGTGTAATGTAGCTTTGTTTCTTTTGTAGGTAGTGTGTATGTCCACTTGTGCCTCATCAAGCTCACAACTAGGGTTTGAGACCCTCAATGCAAGGGATCAAGTTATAAAATGTCCACATTGGTTCTAAGCATCATATATGGATCCCAATATTCTTTATTTGTCATTTTGATCAAGAATTCATCAAGAGTTTGAAGCTTGTTTGTCAAAGAAGTCCTAATTCATCTGGGTATCTTGTGTGCCTTCCTTAGCAAGTTTCTTCAAAAATCGGTCTGATATATTATTATATACTTAATTGGAAAACATCTTAAGCATATATGATCCTCCATGAGCCCCAAGGACCAAAATAACTTCAAGGCTGCAAGTTGGTGCATGGAGGTTGACCAGAAACGCCAACTAGTCAAATCTAGGGTTCCCTAGACCCTATTTCCTACAATTTTTGTCATATGAAAATTATTACAAGAGAAAAGTTACTATTTATGAAATTACAAACAACTTAGAGCTAATTTTTATTAGAAAGTCATTTTGTATGGTGAAAGATTATAGGTCATTTTGTTTGTGCCCTAGATAGAAGGTCAACTTCCAAGAACCATAACATGCTCAATTTTTATGATATAAAGATGATACAGGTTTTATAATCAATTTCAAGATGTATTCTTCAACTTTTCTTCTTTTAGAGATGTCAAATTCCAATTGCAAAGGCATGTGCCATGAGGAAGCATTATAGGTCCATTTTGGTCCTTATCATTGAACAAGCATTTTTCCTCAACTTCTAAAATCCATAACTCCATCATGCTCTCTCTAAATGATGTCAAATTTGTGACCAAATTGAATATAATTGAAATATATACAACTTTTAAGAAGGAACTAAATCCATTTGAAGCTCATAGCAAAATTTATTCAAGGTGGAAAAAGGGGTCATTTGACTTTTAACTTAGAAAACTTCCAAGTATGTTTGATTCCTCCAACTTCAAGGTAAGGATTCATCATGTTCCAAACTTCAAATGGAAAAAGTCCCAAAATCAAAGTTGTTCCCCATTATGGTGGCTTTCCAAAGAGTCAAAGATCATTCCATTTGGACAAGAATTGAGGGGGTTGCGCATGGCTTTTTCTCATGGCCCAATTTGGAAACTTTTGAACTCAAATGTTACACACCTTTGTGTGGCTTCATGTTATGATCTCAGCGTCATTTGTGCACAAAATTGGACTATTTGCAATGATCATTTGGGCCTGAACACATGCCCATGCACCCATGCACATGAATTACTATTTTTGGATTCAAATTTAAAAGGTGTAGAAATCATATTGCATTGCCTATAAATTAAACTCCATAGCCTCAAAATTGAGGAGAACCCTTTCCCAAGCTTTTCCTAGCAATCCCATAGCCACATCGCATAGAATACTTTGAAGATTTCATTGAAATCGAGCTTCTAGTTCAACTTCTGTTTTTGAACTAAAACTCCAAGGATTCAAAGTCTTTTTTATTCTAATCATCTCCTGCAAGCAAGACGAAGCAAGGCTAAGTGGAATTGCATCAAGATCAAGCCTCGTCACTGCAACCCGAAGGTGAATTTTTCAGAATTTCAACTCTTTGATTCTCTCTCATTTTTTTGATATTTTTGCTTGATTTATGGTTGGCTGAAGTCCTACCAATGTAGGCATTAATATTGAGTTTCTTTGAGGTTGAATCGAAGCAACTCTGTTTTGGAACCTCAATTTTCAACTCCACATCTCTCATTATATAGTGAGAGTTGGAAAAATTTGAGGTCATATTTGGAATCCTGGCATTTTTCTCTTCAATTTGATGTATGATCCATAAATTTTTGTGACATTTTTGTTGGACCAGTCCGGTGAGTGTGGCCGGAGAAGATGACTGGGGCTAGGGCTTCGGTGGTGTGTGGCTCAGTCCAGACCATCTGATCATGTGACCACGTTCTAATCGGGTCCATGCATTCTTATTACCAAGTGTACGCGTGTGTTGACTCAAGTACATGGTGGATAGCGCGCATTGGCCATCAAATACGACACCTCAATTAATAAGGGAGATCTGATGGCCCTTATTTTTTCGGATTAATTCTATTTCTCATTTAATTTTTAAAATAACATTTTCTAATTTAATTCACTATAATTTCAATTTTAATCCAAAAATTATGGGACTTTCACCAAAATTTCACAAATAATTTCCTCTTCCATTTTCTGAACTAGAATTAATTTTTGGATTGAGTTTGATATTTTTAGTGAATTTTGTGATTTTTGACTTGTTTTTAATTGGTTTGAAATACTTATGACTTTCAAAAAATGCCAAAAAAAATAGTCAATGGTTCTTTGACTTTGTTTGACCTATGATAAATCTCTTAGCCATTTCTTTGGTGATTTGAAGGGATTTGAGGTTTTTCCCCTTTTAAAATGTATTTTTCTTTATTTTAAAAATTGATTTTAATTGATTTAATTGTTTCAATATTTTGTTGAGCTTTTGTTTTGACTTTGTGTTGACTCAACTTCTGTTTGGCCTTGATCTTGGTTGAATTGGACATTAATTTGATCAATACCATTGGATTTAGGGGTTGATGAAGTTTGAACTTCATCCCTCAAAATGAATGGATGGTATTGATCAAGTAAGGTTCATCCCTTGATCAATATGAGAATCTCTTTCATTTCATCTCTTCATCTTCATCTCTCTTCTTTCCAAACCATTCATGGCCAATGATTTCTTATAGATCAAAATGCTAGTTGATTCATCAATGACCTTATGTCATATGAATATAGGCGCATCCCCTCTTATTTTTGTGTGTGGTATGCTTTAGGAGCTTGGTCTTTATACCTTGTCTCTAGCATGCATTAACACCAATATTATTATTTCTCGGCCTCAGATAGTTGTGACTTCTACATAAGTCTAATTACGATTGCTTAATGTAGCGCTAAATTTGTCCCAAAGGCATAACATTTTTGTAAGTGAGATTGTAAGTCTCCCATTCCTCATGGTATTGTGTGAAAATTGCGCCTCTTTTCCATTTGTGAGAGCCAGTGGCATACTTGTTGATTTAGCCAAGTTGGAGCCCTTCTCATGGATGTTGTCCAGGTTCATATCTTCATGCTTGTGCGTGGATGGTTGAGTGTTCTCCAAAAAAAATGACTTAAAACGATCTTTTCTTCTCCCACTAACATCTTTTTATTGTTGAATTTGTTTTTAATGTCATTTACTTTAGTGCAGTTTAAATTTATGCACTTTATCATTTTATTGTCATTTAAATTCATGCAATTTGTTTATGCTTCAGTCATTTTCACTTTGCTCACTTGAGCCATATTTTGTGCTTGTATTATATTTTTGCTTGTGATTTTGTTTTGTTTGTGGTCTTAGGACCTTAAAACACTTAATAAAAACAAAAACCCTACAAAATACATGGGTGGACTGTTGGACCTCTGTCTGTGACTTGATCTGATCTTTGGACTTAGAGTATGCAACATCCCTGAGCTTTTGAAGAACTTGGCCAATGGCATTAATTTGAGACTTTTCTTGACCAATGTCATTCATCTGATACAAGCCTTGAGAGACTGCTTTGGTTTATCTGTTATACTTTGTCTCTATGCTTAAGTTGTTATTTTGATCTTACTATGATTATCTGATGCTTTCTCTTTGAGTATGTTTCAAGGAATATTTCATCTGATAAAGGACATTGAAGATTGCTTGCTTTGGTGTGCTTGCTTGTATGTTTGGCTATCTTTATTTGATGCCATTGGTCTTCTTATTAATTGCTTGGATGATTATGCTTGTTACTTGCTTAACAATCCAAAGGAAATGGGTTTCTATCTGACACTCTTATCTTGTGGATGCTTCTCATTGGTTAGATCTTTTCAACTCAAAACATTTAAATCTTGTCTAGGATAGTCCCTTCATCTCCTCCTCCTTCTTTAATTTCAAAATCTCTCCCTTATTTTCAAAACTTCTTTGCTTGTGTTTTCAACTTAGACTTGTTTTAATGAGTAGAAACCTTGGCCTTATGCCATTGATTTTCAAAATATTTTCTTAACCAAACTTGTAAATAAATTTAATCATATTGACTTTAATTTCAAAAGACAAAAAAGAACTACAACCTCATCTAATCATTTTGGCCACTTTGTGCCTTTTCTTTTAAACTTTTAAAAAGAGAGCATATAGATTTAAGTTATCTTTGGTTGAGATATAATTCTCCCATTCCATGATATATTGATTGTAAGACTTTCCATTTATTAGGGGTTAGTGGCATACTTGTTGATTGAATCCAAGTTGGAGCCCTCCCTCTTAAATGTTGTAAAGCCCTCATTATCGTTGGATGTTTGGTTGAGTATTTTCCCATTAATAATAAAAGATCTTTAAGCTTTTGTTAAAACCAATCCACCCATCTTTGAAATTTTTACCATGAACTACGAGGTTTTGATCCCTCATTTTTATGTTGGTACGTAGGCATAAGACCAAAGGTCTTGTCAAACACATAATATAAATAAGTGAATTATTTTCTCATCCCCTCATTCTATTTTTAAACAAACATATTTTTCAACTAAAACACTTGTACACAAAAAGGGCTCCCTAGGAGTACCTAGGGCACTTTGGGTGCTAATACCTTTCCTTTGTGTAACCAACCCCATTACCTGTAATCTCTGACATTTTATTAGTTTTTATTTGAAAACTTCTTATCTTTGGGTTTTGTTCGTACTTTTCCCTTTTCCTTTGGAAATAATAAAAGCGCGGTGGCGACTCTGGTTTTATTGACGTTGAGCTAACCAATAGCTCAGTGGTCATGAATTTACCGCTATAGAAAGAAAGTGGCGACTCTGCTGGGGAGTAGTACTTAGTGGGTTTAGCCTACTTTTGGTGTGTATTATATTTGTTGATTATTGATGTTTGTTTGTTTGTATTTATTGCGTGTGATACTTTATGTCTGTTGTGCTTGGTGATCTCTATATGGTGAGATAAGTTCTAACCCGAACTTGAGTGCAATCTAAGAAAGGAGTGTGGTATATTCATGTTGGCTTTGAAGGAGTAGTCCTGAAAGAGTTGACATGAGATCTCTTTGGAGTTACTAATGTCACACGAGTAAGTCGGGGATATGCATTACTTTCTCTGACTTGGGAGTCCGAGAAGCTGAGGACCATAGAACATTTAACCCAACTTGGCCTATTTAGGATGTAATGCGGAGAATGTCCAAGTGTAGACTTGATAACAGTTGTTATGCGATACTACACTCAAACGAGTTTCTCTTGAGAATACTATGGGTTGATGAGTCAGTCATCCTAACCTATAGTATCTGATAGATGGAATCACGACTCTGGAAAAAAATTAGAACATGCTCTACATGTTTTTATCCTTAGTGCGCTCCTTTAGGATGATACTTAATCCGACTCCATGCTCGTGACTCGCAACAAACCCTTTGATTCTTGGTTGATCCGATCAGTCTCATCAATATCAATGGAACTTGGATGTTGATAAGGTGAAAACCATAATCCACCAAAATGGATGATTGATCTTGATGATTGTAACACCTCAAAATTTGCCCTCCTCTCTTGGGACTAGCTTAGCATATTGCATTTCATTTTGTAGGACATTAGGCATTACATATTGCATATCATGGAAAATAGGCAAGTCATCCTCCTAGGTATTTCTCAAAAGATGGAGAGGTTAAGAGATGCAAGCCTGAGGGTCTCATAAATTGATCACTAATCATCTGAGATTCCTTGGGATTAGGGTTTTGACCTCTGGTCAACCCTAATCAGTTGCATTCTACCAGTCAGGGTTTTTCAAGGAGATGAGATCTTTATTGAGATGAAGATCATCTTATGGTTTATTGAGCTTGTATAAGCTAGGGTTTCATTTTGGAGTTATTTCATCAAGTGGTTGGGGCTCAGAACTCATCAGTGCATGTGCAAGTCATCTAAGGCCCATAGAAGTCAACTGCAAAGTCAACTGTGGATTTGGAGGTGGGAAGTGAGTAGAGACACTTCATTCATGTTCAAACAAGTCTCATTTGACATTTCAAACATCAACATTGAAGAATTTGAGGTCAGATCAAGACTTTCCAAAAATAGCAAGTGACTTGTAATTTGAACTTTCCAAAAATGGAAAGGTTTTGGACCAACTTCAACTCAAGATTACATCATCAAAAAAGCTTCAAATGAAATTTTTTATAACATGAAAGTTGAAGATCTTTCTCTCCCATTTCCAAAAAGTCCAAGATCATGGATTTCTCATGTGTGGTTAAGGAGTTATGGTCCAAACATGGCAAAGTGTGTTCAAAAGTTCAAATGGACATAACTTTCAAACCAAAGCTCCAAAATGAGTGGTTCTTTTGGCATTTTGATCCTTATAACATGTATTTTCCAAGCATATCATTACATGGCATGAAATCTCATTGCATGGTCTTTGGCTTATTCATGAAGTTTTTGGAAGAAAATTGCATAAAATCATTTTTGTGGAACCTATGCATACCAAACCAATTCTAACATGTGCATGGACTCATTTTAAGGCATTTTGGGCCAGGAATATGCACTGTTCACGTGCATGGCATGAGTGTGAGGTGAAAAAGCATTTTTGCACATACACCACATAGTTGGTTAATCTCATTGGCATTAAGCTTAAACATGATTAGAATCTCATTAGCATGGCATATATATACTTAATCATAACTGTTTTGATCAGAAGTTACATTTTCAGATCTAGAATCACAAATTCTCCAAATTTTTCTCTCACATTTTTTACAAAATTCTTCAAACAAGAACACTTTCTTTTGCTCAATTCATCATCAATGAAGTGTTGTTGAGTAGAATTGGATGTAGATTTAGAAGAAATCGTGGCACATTGAGCTAGAGTAGAAGCTTGAAGCATCCATGGCAGTTGAAGATTGAGCTGGTTTTGTGCATCATTGAGCTTCCATTTCATCATCATTCATCTCACAAGCATCATAGGAGAAGATCTGAAGCGTGGCAAGGCTTGGAAGCACGTGAATCCAATTCTGTTCATCAAGAGGTCA
The DNA here is from genome assembly GCF_024323335.1 of Lathyrus oleraceus. Taxonomy (NCBI): domain Eukaryota; kingdom Viridiplantae; phylum Streptophyta; class Magnoliopsida; order Fabales; family Fabaceae; genus Lathyrus; species Lathyrus oleraceus. Next base: position 252,710,475 of record NC_066583.1, read on the forward strand.
GTTTTTCGACCTCTTTAATTCTCAAATTCATTATGCCTATTGTGTAGTTCATTGATTGGTGATAATGCTGATGAAAATTTGGAGTGATTTGGTGCTATATACACAAAGTTATGAGTGATTGAAGTTTTGATGTTGATTTTGATTCTCTTCGATTCGTGCTTATCTTGTTGTTCTTGCATGAATTCTTGTTGGATTCTTGATGTATGAGGCATGGCGAGTTGATTGATATAGGTTTTGTTAGTTTTTGGAACATTTTTGTTGGATCTGGAATTTTCAGATGAAGATCTTCATGATCTTCATCGTGCTTGCATGGTGTTCTTCATTTCCAGTTTTGGCCACGGTTTAGCTAGGATTTTGCTACGAATTTCACATGTTCATTTTGGATTTAGCTACGAATCCATGCAGCGCGCGTATTAGGGTTTGAATTTCAAAACGCTGGCGTTTTGATGTTGGCGCGCTAGGTAGTTTCAAATTGTCCCTCGGTTCGAACCTGGCTGGGGACTCTTTCCAAGCGCTTTGCATTTTCTCACTATTTCCTTCACATTTTCATGCTTGCTTCATGTTTTGATTTCATTTTTATCCCAAACTTCAAAAAATCATTTAAAAATGAAAAATGCATCAAATAATCTCCAATTTTTTGCATTGTGCTCCTCATGATGTCTACTTTTTTATGATTATTGAATTGCAAGTTGTGCCTGATTAAAAAATTGATTTGCCCTAGGGAGATTGAACATGTGTTCATTTGTGCTATTGCCTTATTCATTTGATCATAAAATGCTTGTTTCTTATCCAATGCTTCTGAAATTTTGCATGCTACTTCTAGACATGTTGAGTGATGTTTTGGCCTTGGTTTGAGATTTTTACCATGATCCATCTCTGTTTTATGCTCATGCTAAGTTGGTGTGACAATTTGTGTCACACATTTGGTTGTCTGTTTTATGCTATGTGATTGCCATGCCTAATGATGTCCAATGCCTCTAATTTTTTGTGTGATGATCATGTTTTATGTCCTGTTTACTCATGAATTTTGTCAAGATTATTTGAGTCATTTTTGATTTGATGTGCATTTGTTTCTTCTGATGTCTCAATGTGATTACCATTTGCATGCCTTGCCAGGTTTTGTTCATGAAATGAATTTGGTTAATGATTTTGATGTGGGACTTTTTGAGATGTGTTCTTGATTGAATGAAGATGATTCATGTTAAATTTCATGTTTTGTTTTGGATTTTTGATTCATCTTTGACCCTAGGCTTTGACCTAGTGGTTTGTGGCTTACATGTGGGCTTTGATTTCAGGTTTAAACTTCCAAGTCCATAGTTGATGATGCTTCCACATTTGAGCATTGATGTTTGCTCTTGATTACTAATATTTGTGTGTTTTGTAGGTTGATGCTAGCTCATTTGAGTTTGCTTTGTGGCTTGCATATTGTGAACATTATCTGTCTGTTTGTTATTGCCTGTTGATTGTTTCTCTGTACAGTTGAACTGATTAGTTTAGATTTTTCACAGGTACCTAAGTTGCTTTGAGTTCTTTTGAACTTGCTTTGCTTTGCTGGTGGTTTGCTTACCACTGAGGTATAATTCTTCTGACTTCATGTAGTCTGGAAGACCTGTCCTGTTATGTGGGCAGGCACCTGTCTGAAGCCCTCCTTAAGAGGCAATGCTTGTGAATGTTTAATTTTGTGCCAGGCAGGTAAAGACCTCTTAAGAGGCAATTGGCAGATAAAAGGGATGTGCAATCCATCCCCTGCTACTCAGTGTGTCATTCACTTTCTCACACACCTTGTGTTGATGCATTGTGGATAATAACCCAAGATCATGTTGTGTCGGTCATCTGTGGAGAACAGTTCCTACATTCTGAACTCCCACACTTTCATTTGTCTGAAGCTCTCCCTGACCAAGGATAAGAGCTGTGGGGTCTTACCCTCACTTCCCATTTCATCTGCTTCACCCTAACTCTCAATGTTAGGGTTAAGAGCTAACCACACTCCATTCCAGTTGGCTTGCTTTTGCAGCCTAGCCTTGTATGAGCCCAATTGCTTGCATATAGTGTGTGTGATTGTTTATTGTGCTTGTGTTTATTTGACTGTGCTATTTAGGATAGCTTGCTCCCTGTGCAAGTTAGATAGAAACCTCAACCTAGGATCATTGTGGATTACATGATAACTATTAGGCTCGAGTCAGGCTCCCTTCTAGTTTGTCAATTCCCAGTCTCTGGTTAGGTTAGAAGTTCTTTCCCTGCGTAGGGGAACTACGTCGCCCTGATCCTCATACCAGATGAGGTACGTAGGCAGGAGATGAGATGATCTCTCCGGGCGCCCTTTTTCTTTTTCAACCCCTTTGTGTGTGTTAGGAGTCTAACGTAAGTCCAGCGATTGGCAGTTGGTTTCCTGAGCCTTGTTTGCTTGTTGGAGTCTGATGTAAGTCCAGTGATTGGCATTCGGTTTCCATGTTTGCCTGTTTGTGTGGAGTCTGACGTAAGTCCAGCGATTGGCAGTCGGTTTCCTGTGTTGGTTTTGTTTCGGCGTGCGTGAGCCGAACTATGGTAGCTCTGATTCTCATTCCAGATGAGATACGTAGGCATAGGATGCGATATCCTAGCGAGCCCGTTCCCCTCTTCTTCCATCTGTGTTTCCTTCCAGTGTGTGTGTGCAGTTTGTGAGCAGTGTTTAGCAACCTTTCTTCTATTCTTTTGTGCGTGGATCCCGTCGAGTACGACGGATGCGTAGGGGTGCTAATACCTTCCCTTCGCATAACCGACTCCCAATCCCATCTCTCTCTGGTCGCGAGACCATTCCCTTTCCAGGTTTACTTCGAGCGTTTCCTTTCCCTCTTTTGGGATAAATAACGCACGGTGGCGGCTCTGTTTGTTTTATTTTGCCCGCCGGTTGTTTTTCGCGGATGCGACAGCTGGCGACTCTGCTGGGGACTAGGAAGTTGACCTCTTGCTGGTCCATCTTCCCTAAGCGAGTCACTCCTGGCGCTCTCTAGGATAGTTTTGGTTGCTTTTATTGCTCTATTTATTGCATTTATGATTATTATGTTGTGTATATATTTGCATAAATGTTTGCACGCATCATACTATCATTGTGCTGTCTTCTGTACATGTGGTTCCTCTGATTTGGGGTGGGTGTTCTGAGTGGGGCTAAAACCCAGGCCCGAGTATACACCTAGGATTAGTGTGGTCTCATGTTGCCTCTCATGTTAGGTCAACATATTTTGGGCAACGTGACATACCACAAGCCGGACGAGGTTCTTTTGAGGAAGCTCTTCCTTTGTGGAGTATCCACTTTGGTTGAGTCACTTCATCTGAGCTGTTGACTTCGGTGACCGATCTTTCCCGGATCTTTGGTTTAGACGATCTTATGAGAGCTGCAACGGCACACCCGAAAGGGCAAACCCGTTGAGTATCTTTGCCCGATTGTCGAGACCATTATCCGCCTTAGGATGACTTGATTAGAATTCACCTGTGAGGGGAGGGTTGATTCTTACAGATGCATGTCCTGATGGTGACTTTGATGGTGACTAATGGTTCAGTTATTGATCAGAGTTTTATTTATAAGTCGGATTTATGGATTTATTTCTGAGACGCCGGAGTTCTGTCCGTGATATTTATCAGTGGGGATCCGTTTATTTCAGGATTCCCTGGGCTGGTTCAGAGGGTCTTGTGGTTATCAGTTCAGTGATTTCCCAGTGATGATGGTGATATATCCTTCAGTTCCGTTTATTTCGGAACTCCTGAGTTGGATTTATGGTTGCCCAGTACCTTAGATGGTTGTGATCAGTTCAGAGGCTGTAACTCAGTGCAGTGGATATTCAGATGACTTGGAGGATGGCACAGTGCATTGCATTCATACATCAGCATCATTCACATTTTGCATTTATCTGCATCTAACACATGTTTATCCATATGCAGGGGACATTCTTGATCGAGATCCTGGTTGAGAGACTTCTTCGTTCCAGACATGAGGACCGGCTTGAAAGACGACGTCGTCTACAGTTTCTTTGATCCAAAGATTGGTGTACTGAGAGATATGATAGCATTGATTACACCTGACCATATGGGGATGTTTTGTGAGACTTATGGTGGTATCCTGAAGTTGGTTTTCAGGCTCACAGACAGTGACAGGAGTGCCATCCATACTCTTCTCCAGTTTTATGACTCGGGCTTGAGATGCTTCGTGCTCCCGGATTACTTGTTGGGACCCTTGATGGAGGACTATGCCAGCATCCTGGGTATTCAGATCAGAGATCATATTCCTTTCTATGCCACTAAGGGGGAGCCTGATGTTGCTGAGATCTCTCGTGCTCTTTATTTGAGCCCAGAGATGATTAAGGGGGGTTTGAAGGAGAAGGGAAAATTGTCTGGTTTTCATCTAAGTTTCTTGGAGGCTAGGGCCAAGGAGCATGCTGTTGTGGGTAATTGGAGGACCGTTTGTGCTTTGATTGTTGTGAGTATCTATGGAATCATCATGTTCCCTAACCAGAAGAACTTTGTAGATATTAATGTTATCCGGTTATTTGGGCAGAGGAATCCTATTCCTACTCTGGTTGGGGATGTTTATTATTCGGTCCATAATCGGAACGAGAAGCGGCGTGGGGGATTGGTCCGATGTTGTGCTCAGTTGTTGTACAAATGGTTCATGGGGTATTTGCCTTCCAGGGGTGCCTTTATCTTTCTTGATCCTACTGTCAAGTGGTCATTCAGGTTAATGGGTTTGCGGGCCAAGGACATAGCTTGGACTCATAATGGTATGGCTGGACGAGATTTCATTTACAGTTGTGGGAGTCTTCCCAATGTACCTCTTATAGGAGTTCAAGGTTGCATTAATTACAACCCAGTGCTTCTTAGGAGACAAATGGGATTTGCTGTGGAGGGTCCTCCTCTCGGGCGAGAGATTCAGGAGTCTTTTTACTTCCCAATTGAGGGTAATCAGCCAAAGTTGAGGCAAGTGTCTGATGAATGGCGCGACATTCAGAGAAAGGGCAAGGTTCCTTTTGGCAAGGTTAACAGCAGGTCTTTTCCTCCGTTTGATGATTGGCTTAGGAAGAGGATTGAGCTCACACATCTACCATTTCCTGGAGGTGATCCTTGGTGTCCACTGATTGAGGGGCCGTGTTCTTCTGTCAGCATGGAAGAGTTCCTTGAGATGAAGAAAACCAGAGATCAGCTGCAAGCCGAGAAGACTGAGTTGGAGATGAGTGTTGCTAGGATTCAAATGGCTAATCAGGAAATCAAAGGGAGAATAGAAGACCAGGATAAGAGGCATGCTCTTGTGGTGAAGCGATTTGAGATAGACACCGCTTATTATGGCAAGGTTAGCCAAGCTTTAGAGTCGTCTACCAAGGAGCACGACATCACCAAGGAGAGGTTGGCTAGAGCTTCGAAGGTCATCGAAGATGAGAAAAGGAGACAAATCCTTGTGAGGGATCAGAGGGAAGACAGAGTCAGAATCCTTATCGCCGAGTGGGAAGCAAAGCTGAAGATTAAGGAAGAAGAGAACACGAAGATTATTGCTGAGAGAGATCATTATCTTGCTGAGAGGGATCATTATTTCCGACAGATGAAGATTCACCAGAAGGAGATAGGAAGATTGCAGCAGGAGAACACCGAACTCAGGTTTGCTGTGAAGTTTACCAAGATGGTAGATGATACGGAGCCTTCTGTGGGACCTTCGTCAGACTAGACCTTTCTTATTTGTGTTGGATTACCGTCAGGCCTGTTGACGGAATTCACTTGCTTGTATTTTCTTTCTGTTTCTGGAGGATTGTATTTGATTTGTATCAGACTTGATGTATGACTCTCGCACGTATCGTGCACTTTTGATATGTAATGGTTGTTTTCATTCAGTGATTGATCTTCAAGCTTTATTTGCTTTCCTGTGCACACTCACATAGCACACACATGGTTGGGTGGTATCTTTGCTAAATCATAATTCTCTGATCTGTATGACAAAATCAATCGATGAATGTCAGAATATTACTGCCGGATTATTATCTGTCTCGATGAAGCCAGGATCGAAAGACAGAATGTTCCTCATATGGATAGACATTGCATTCATGCATGAATCATAATAACTTGTCTTCTATTTTGCAGGTGTCAGTTTCTAACGTGCTTGATTGTTTCAGGAATCATTGCTCGTGCGCGTAGAATCATTCCCTTGCATACAACTCGTCCACACAGATACTTTACCAGACGCAACACACCTAGGCTGATGGATCTACCCAACGCAGATTTTCTCGAGCTGAAGGAGAAAATGAATGAACTGATCAATGGCATGCAAGGGTTTGCCGTGGGGCAAAAGGCACTTGCTGATAAAGTGGAGAAGCTCGAGCGGGCTTCATCTGCTAATAGTGGTGTCAATTTAGAGGGTGTTTCCAACCATGGTCTTGGTGGTTCTAGGGATGGAGGAGATCTCAGAAAGAGGACAACTGTTGGTGTAGTGACTAATAATGCTGGTGGTTTTGGTGTTGCCACAGGCGGTGGACCGGGTCCGATGGGCAACAATTTGAAGGATAGCATGTTTCCTCCTTTCTTCGGGGCAGAGGAGGATAGAGAGGAAGATCAGTTCTCCGTGCTTAATGAACAGTTTGGGCAGTACGGTGTCCAACCACCAAACAAAGAGATTCAGGTGCTGGCGGAGAAGATCAGAGCTCTTGAAAGTCATGCTACTCCGGGGGTTGTTAACATGTCGAATATGGGGCTTGTTGAGGGAATTGTGATTCCACAAAAGTTTAAGGCGCCCGCGTTTGACAAATACAATGGGAGTTCTTGCCCGGAAACCCATCTCCAGGCCTTCGTCTGTAAGATTTCTGCTTATACAATGGACCAGAAGCTATGGATTTATTTCTTCCCGGACAGTCTGTCTGGAGGGTCCTTGAAATGGTACACTAAGTTGAGGTCGTCTGATATCAAGAGTTGGCAGGATCTTGGTGATGCATTCTTTAAGCAATACCAATTTAATGCTGATATGGCTCCTAGCCGTACCCAATTGCAGGGTATGTCTCAGAAGCCTAACGAGGGGTTTAAAGAATATGCACAGAGATGGAGGGAGTTGGCGGCCAGGGTCCAACCTCCGTTGGTAGACAGAGAAATGTAAGATTTGTTCATGGGTACCCTTCAGGGGACATTTGCAGAGAGAATGGTTGGATGCCCGGTCACCAACTTTGCTGATATAGTAGTGGCTGGGGAAATAATTGTGAGTTGGTTAAAGCTGGGAAAAATTCAGGGTAGTGCTTCGTCATCTGGATCGAAGAAGCCCTTTGGAAATGGTCAGAGGAAGAAGGAGGGTGACGCCAGTGTTGTGTATGCTCAGAGGGGGCAGAGTAGGGATCGTTACTACCAGCACACTACTGCGGTAACCATTCCTGCTGATAATCAACAGTAGCAACAGCAACAACAGCAACAACAACGACAGCCATTTCAACAGAGACCGCAGAGGGCTGGGTATCAGGTGAGAGGACGAATGAATGATCGTCAATTTGATAGACCACCTGTGACCTATTCATTCCTGTTGAAGAAGTTGAAGGACTTGGGGTTGGTTCAGCTAAGAACGTTGGCTCCGTTGAGACCTGATCAGAGGCCGGCCAGTTTTGATGAGAACGCCAAGTGCGAATTCCACTCAGGTGCTCCAGGACACAACGTAGAAAACTGTAAAGCTTTTAAGCATGTGGTCCAGGACTTAGTGGATTCCAAGGCAATCAATTTTGCACCGTCTCCAAACGTGAATGTTAATCCCATGCCCGCGCATGGTCAAATGGGGGTGAATGCAATTTCTCAGGATGAGGGCCGAATCAGGCTGATGAGTGTAGACCAGTTGAAGACTCCGTTGGCTGAGATCAAAAGACAACTGTTGAAGAATGGGGTCTTTCCGGGCTGTGATGACTGTTGTGCTGCATGCACTGTTGTTCCTGATGGGTGTGTATCGTTGAGGGAGGCTGTCCAGAGACTAATGGATGAGGGAAGCCTCCGATTTGAGAAGGTTGATTTGGTGAAAGAAGATGTCTCCACCATAACCATCTATTTCGACCCAGTTGATTTGTCAACTCTGGCAGACGCGGCTCCAGTTACTATCACGGTACCTGGGCCAATTCCTTATGACAAAGATGACGCTGTGCCGTGGCATTATGGTGGAGAAGTATACTGCAATGGGGAGAAATTGGAGGATCAGACTGCGGATGAAACCACCGTTTCAAAGGTGGATAATGCTGAACCTAGTGGTTTCACTCGCAGTGGAAGGTTGTTTGCCCCTGATGCTTTGAGAAGTGGGGAAGGAGAAAAACAAAAGAAAGAAAAGGCCGAGGCTTTAGCCAGGGCAAGAGGAAAACAGGTGGTAAATGAGGGTACTCCCGTGGTGACACCGGCGCCTGGTGGGTCGGAGAGAGAACTTGATGATGAAGCTGCAGAATTTTTGAGAATCATCAAGAAGTCTGAGTACAAGCTTGTTGACCACTTGCAACAGACGCCATCCAAGATCTCAATTCTGTCATTATTGCTGAGCTTCGAGGGGCATAGAGAGGCTTTGCTGAAAATCCTGAAGAGAACCTATGTTCCCCAGGAGATAATGATTAATCAGTTGGAGACGGTGGTGTCAAACGTCAATGCCAGCCATGGGCTGGGTTTCACCGATCTTGATTTAACCGTGGATGGGCGTAATCATAATCGGGCGTTACACATCGCAATGGAATGTAAAAGAGCCGTGCTTTCGCACGTGTTAGTTGATACTGGCTCCTCTTTAAATGTGTTGCCAAAGAAAGCCCTGGCGAAGCTGGACTGTGAAGGGTTAATTTTGACGCCCACTGACCTGATAGTGAGAGCTTTTGACGGTTCGAAGCGGGCTGTGTTCGGGGAAGTGGAGCTCCCGGTGAAGATCGGGCCCGAGGTGTTCAAGTCAGTATTTTATGTCATGGATATTCAGCCGGCATACAGTTGCCAGTTGGGTCGCCCATGGATTCATGCCGCTGGGGCAGTAACTTCGACTTTACACCAGAAATTGAAATATATATGGGATGGGCAGGTCGTCACTGTTTTTGGGGAAAAAGACATCTTCGTCAGCCACCTATCATCGTTCAAATACGTGGAAATGGACGGTGAGATATGGGAAACGCCAAGTCAAGCATTCGAAACCGTCAAGGTGGAGAATGCTCTTTTTGCCAAAGAAGAGGAGAAGCCGTCCATTTCTTCGTACAAGCAGGCTGCTGAGGTGGTGAAGAGTGGGGAAGCTCCAGGATGGGGAAAGATGATGGACATCGCCGCCAAGAAAGACCGATTTGGAGTAGGTTATCAGCCGGGCCGAGGCTCGTCTGGACAAGGCAGAGGACGTCGTCCGTCATTCACATTCACCAGTGCTGGAATGCTGGATCCAGATCACATCTGTATGGTGGGTGAAGAAGTTGACAGTGACTGCGAGATGGATCAATGGATAAAACCGTGCGTACCAGGGATGGGAGTCCAGAACTGGAAGGTCGAAAAGATCATCATTGTCACTCTACTCGAAGAGTAATATTTTCTGTTTTCAATTTTATTTGCATGAAAGCCTTACGTTTTTCCCGAAACGTAATGGTTCATTGTAAGGGCCACCTCATGTTTCACTTAGCAATATTTGCATCATAAATAAAAGGATGTTTTTCAATTAAAAGCGGTGTTCCCTGTTTTTCATTTATTTTTGCAGTTTAATAAAAACAAAAATAAAAATGGCAATGTTTTCATTTTCCTTTTAATTTGCTTCGCTCCGGTTCTAAAGCAATGCATGAATCAACATTCATGCAGATGTGATCTTTCTCCGGATCTCATTGATAACAGTCCTGTTACACCCTCATATGACTTCGACAATCCGATCTATCATGCCGAAGAGGAAGGCGAGGAAGATTGTGAAATGCCGGAGGAATTAGCCAGGTTGTTAAAACAAGAGGAGAAGGTGATTCAGCCGCACGAGGAGCAAGTCGAGGTTGTGAATCTGGGTACCGACGAGGTCAGAAAGGAAGTGAAAGTTGGGGCTGCTTTGGAGGAAAATGTCAAGAGTAGAATGGTAGCCTTGTTGAAAGAATATGTTGATATCTTCGCCTGGTCTTATCAAGATATGCCAGGGTTGGATACCGATATTGTTGTACACAAGCTACCGTTGAGAGCAGATTGTCCTCCAGTGAAGCAGAATTTGCGCAGAACCCGACCTGAGATGGCCATGAAAATTAAAGAAGAGGTACAGAAGCAGTTGGATGCTGGTTTCCTAGCTGTCACTAATTATCCACCTTGGGTCGCAAATATTGTGCCGGTCCCGAAGAAGGATGGGAAGGTGAGAATGTGTATGGACTATTGATCGCTCGACTTTGTGAGTCGAGAATGGGGTACAAACTGCAAGTGCACAGTTCTATCGCGTAGTTTTAAAAGATATCGATCCCACAGGGACTTATGAATCGATATACCGTTATCTAAGGTTACTTCGTAAAGCTAAGGTGGATAATGTTTGATTGTTTGGGGGAAAAGCTAAAAACTAAACTAGGATCTAGATTAAATATTAATAAGCGGATATCGGTATGTAGTTCGTCGTAATTAGAGAATCAATTCTTTGTCGGTTTCCTGGTTTTAAAATAAATCTTTTCAGTTGACTTTATTGATTAAAAGTTTTATCTCAAACTCTCGCTCTGTTGAATAAACCGTGATTTTATGTTAATGTAGCTGTCACTTATAATTAAGTCAAAAACCATTTTTTGAAAGCAATAAAGTCCGTAGAAACTCTTTTTAAGAAAACACTGACCGTTTAAACACCCTTATCTCAAACTCTCGCTCTGTTGACTTAGGTTATATAATTAAATTCGAATGCTTAACTCTCGTTCTCATATTCTATCTTTAAAAATACTTTTTGGAAAAGATCAGAATTTAATTAACTCTAAAACTTTCTCTCGCCCTGATCTAGAATTAATGTCTAACTTACACTGTCCAGTTAAAACCTCAAACTCTCGCTCTATTGATTTTAACTTCTTTATGTCTTTTACTTTCGTAAAAACCTTTGTTATTAACCCTGTAAATCGAGACCGTAAAAAGAGTGATTTTGATTTTAAATTTAATTAAACCGACTTAGTTTTGATTCCTTATTCCGCTTACTTTACATACCGATATCTAAGCGAATTAGCCAGACATGCTAAACAAACTTAAATACTTATCATGCATAAACAGACTCATCCCAGGCAAATAATATAAATAAATAATAAAATAAAGCATTAAATAATAATTAAAGAACCTGAATGAGTTAAACAATAGTCTTGAACACTCCACCACAAGCCGGTAGGATTTGTTCTTGGATTCTTCAATTAAACAACAAATTAAAACGAAGGAAATAAAAACTGGATTCTAACGTAAGGTTAGATCCGATAAAAAGGTACACAATAGTTTCCGGTGTAGAAACTATTGTGCGAAAAGAATTAACTAAATGCTAAAAAGGAAATAGAAATTGCAAGGGAAATAGTGTAAAACTCGTAAAAGCAATGCTGTAAAAATAATGCTTAAGTTGCTGGAAGAGAAAAAGGCAAAAGCGAAAACGGCAAAAGGAAAAATATGGAAAAAGCGTGGAACCCTTTTGGGTTTGGAAAGTGGCTATTTATATTGGTGTCTTGAGTAACTGCTTCCGCTTCCAAAGGTCTTCAACGTGCAAAGTACTTAGGCGTGGATATCGGCTTCAACTCTCCCTCAACGTCTCTGAAGCGTTCCTTGCGCCAAAAATGTAGGGGACTGGTGTGACGCTCGTCACACCATGTGTGACGTTCGTCACAGGAGTGTGCAAGGCGTGACGCTCGTCACAGCCTCTGTGACGTCCGTCACAGGCACAACACCTGTGTTTTTGTACTTTGGGCTGGGCTTTGATATTTGGTTCATTTTCTCTCCTTTTTGCACCTCCTTTTCTTCCATTTTTACTTGTGCTTCAAAATAAGCCACCTGAGACAAATAGGAAGAAAATACCGCGTAATATCTAATAAAATGAAGTGAACTGAAATAAATAATGATAAAATTTAATTGAATTAAGTCCCAAAATATGATATAATTTCATGTTATCAAACTCCCCCATACTTAGGTCTTTGCTTGTCCTCAAGCAAAATACAGTATAGAACTTGTTAAGATTTTTTTTTTTTTTTTTTTTTTTTTTTTAGCCAGATGAAATTTCAAAACGCACGTCAATTCGTATTAGGCTGCATGTAAACTTTGTTTAGAAGTAACTTGAGTTAGATCTTGACATCAACGACCACCGCCACAACCTAGATAACCCCACCTTATGCAAATCGGTTCAAGTACACTATGATAGCTATCCTGGTTCCTTCACTCTTATTTCACCCGTTTTCATTCAAGCGAAATCACATTAAGCCCTTTATCTTTTCGCGCACATAGTGGAGTAACCGGTTAGTGATTCTGATCCCCTTTTAGCTAGAAGTTCTGGTACATAAGTCGGATAACTTCGTTATTCAGTCCATTGCAAATTGCGGGGGATCGGACCGTAGTCCGCCCTACCAAGTTCAGTACCAGATACCTGCTGAACCAACTCATAATGGATCTTTCATCTTATGCTTTTGTATGATCTGCAACCTTTAGATTAAATGATCTGGTAAGGATCACCTAACTTACTTAGTGCATTTCCTGATATTTTTTTTTTATGTTACTTTGGGAATCATTCACTTATATTCATCGGCTCTCCACGTAGTTTGCTATTAGGATGGTGTTGACTTCTTGTATAAACTACTCGGGGTTACTATAAAACTAAAAGTTCAAGGGATTGGTATAATAGGTACTTATCTGATCTAACATGTTGAGGTTCGTTTAGAGTGTTTGGCGGTAGTGGTCTTTGTCTTAATTCGTCTCAAGATCGATAAGATGAGCAACCTTTATACTTATTGGGTGTTGAATTTTTGTTGTGGCTCATGGAAATTTGAGGGAATAGATAATAGAACTTTGTTCACACTTGGGACTTAACTTAAAATAATAGATTTTTTTTTATATAATAATTAAAATAACAATGAAGGGAAAGGTACATACTTGAAAAATGGAAATAGAAAGAACATGGTTTCCCCCCATACTTAAACTAAACATTGTCCCCAATGTTTTAAGGAAATGAAATACAATATGGAAAGGAAAAAGAAACTACAACTAAGGCTGCCTTCCGCCTCTGGTTCTTGGGCCAGGTGATCTCTGACGTAAGTCTAAGTTGTCGAACCTGCTGAACAACTCAGTAAATCGCTGGTCGGTAGTGGCATTCCTAGCATCCTGTTGTTGTTGCATTTGACGCATCATCTGCATCATCTCGACATTCTGTGCCTGCATACCATCAATAGCATCCATGATGTCGTCGTTGGTTGCAGGCCTTCTTCGTCGACGAAGTTGGGAGGATGGGCCAGTTGCATTATCGGAAGGGTTGAGCGGGACGGATTGTTGTGCGGGAGGCTGATCACCTTGCTCCATTTCCTCAAACTCGTCTGTGGGCGGGTTTGCTTGTGAAGGCTCGGTGGCTTCGGGAGCATTTAGATCATAGAGGAGGCGGTTGCGGTTTGTGACATCGGTCAGGGCCATGTTGGGTAGGACAACGCTTGGGATGGCCTGGTTGTTCACCATAAGATAATATCCTCCTCCTACTCTATTCTTAATCATGCGGCTGGATCGACAGTAGTTGATGTCCATAAATAGGGGAGGTAGGGATTCTAAGGTTTGGAGTCGGTCCCCTAAATTTAAGCCAAGTGCAATGGTGGTGATTAATCCACCAATTACAAAGGGTTGGCGGCCTCTAGCACATAAGGTGCGGATATGATGAAGTAGAAAAGAGGCAGCGTTTACCTTAGCAGTCGGTTCGAAGACGCATTCGAGGAAGAATAGTTCTTTTGCGTTGACCTTACTGTTGTTTGGTCTTCCAAAAACTGTGTTTTGTAGGATCCGGAGAAAATATCGGATGGTTGGGTTATGTATGTGGGAAAGAAGGAGTTCTTCCCAATTGTAGGCATCTAGACCGGATATTTTCTTAAAAAGGGTGGAAATGGCAACTGTGCTCCAGTTTATTTCGGGAGGGATTCTGGGGTAGACTTGACCTTCTGTGGGAAATTGTAGCATGGTACTCAATTGGTTTTGGGTTAAGGAGTACTCGGTGTTGAACATTCGGAAGGTTGCGGTGCCGGTTAAAAATTCATCTTCACCGGCGGAAGTGGTGTATGCGTATGAACTTAAGAATTCTAAAGTTAGGGAGGGGTATGTTGGTTGGTTATGGGTGCATAGAAAGGTTAAGTCGGCTTGACGGAGCATCCATTCGATACCTTGGAGTAATCCTAATTGGTGTAAACAAGTAAAATCAGGGTACCTGGTGGAGACGACGCCTCGCTGTTGGAAACGCTCGAATTGCTCCCTTTGATAATTTTCGTCTTCGGATCGGAAGATGATATTTCCGAAATTCTGATTTCCCGCCATAGTGATGAATGAATTTGAAGGAGTAATTTGGAGAGAAAAGAAATGTATTGGATGGGAGAGAATGGTTTGTGGTGAATGAAGGGAGGTTTTTATAGGAAAAGAATTTCGAAGTTAGAAAAGAATTTGGAAGTTAAAAAAAATGGTTGAAAAGTAAATAAATGTGGGTAAATGTGAATAAATGGGGAAGATAAAAAATTGAAGGGTGTAACGTTCGTCTCCAACGGCTATGTAACGTTCACCTAGTCAGGAAGGTGTTACGCTCGTCACAGGGGTGTAACGCTCGTAACAGGCTCTTGGCGTGCCGTTCGTCATAGATTGTGTGACGCTCGTCACACATTCTTTTTGGCAAGGCTTCAGTAGCGTTCTACAGAATTACTTTGGTAATGGATTTATTTTTATTATTTTGTTTTGTTTTTTAGATTATTTTATCTTGCTAATTAATTTATCTTGCATGCTATTCTACTTTGCATAATATTGCATGAATAATTCAATAGGTTATAGGCAGCAACAGTAGAGAATACTATTGCATAATAAAATTAAATAAATAGCTTAAATAAAATGATCATAATGTAATATTGGAAAGAAAAAACAAAAGAAATGTGAAAAGGAAACAAATGCGAACATGAATTCAAATAACATTAATGAATAATCTAACTTAAAACTAAATAGCTAAGAAAAAATAACTAAATTCTATCCATCTGCACGATCATTGGCCGGAGGAGCAAAAGAGTTAACACGGTGTAGCAACTCGTGAAACTGATCTGTCATACTGCTCATGTATCCTAGAACTTCGTGTCTCATGTCAGTAAATTCTTCTCTGAGGGCGTCTTGTTCTGACATCAAAGCTTCAATGGCGGTGTTATAATCAGTTCCGGGCATATGATGCCGGAGGTCGGATATTGCTGATTCTTCGGTCTGAACAGGCTGAGGAGGAGGGTCAATATCATAATAGCCAGATGGTGTCTGAGGGTCAGATTCAGCATAAGGGATCTGGTCATTATGAATCTCATAGTCATCACAAATCTCATAGTCCTGGATGGATTCAGTGGATCTAGCAGGAGTGGGGGTTTCGTTCAGATTGTAGAGCCAGTTGTTGCGGTCATGAATACTAGTCCTAGGATCGGGTAAGGTAAATAGGCAAAGAACCTGGTTATTAATAATAAGCTCAAACTCATCAGATCCTAGGTTTGCTATAAACAAGGTGTTGAAGAGGAAGGGTATACTCATAGTAGTAATGCCACAAAAAGGGCTTAGGTTGAGAATCGACTGACGTAACCCGATAGCGTTACCAATCATGGTTATCAGACCGCCTATTCTAATGGGTGCTTGCTCATCTTGGATAAGGTGGTCTAAATTTGCTAGCATAAAGGTGGCACCGTTTACTGGACGGCTCTGAGAAGCACAGAATAGGATGAAGAGTTCATCACGTGAAACTGAAGTGCTGTTTGGCTTCTCTCCAAATAAGGTGTGGGTGAGGATCCCATGGAAGTAACGGAAGGTCGGGTTATGAATGTTTCCCGGGAGATACTCATGGTCCTCGGGTTCATCATTTCCAGTCAAACTACCCCAAAAGTGTTCAAGTTCTCTATACTCAAAAAGTTCTTCCTGGCTTACTGTGAATGTGTCAAAGGAGGTAGGAAAACCCAATAGGTTTGTAAAGTCTCTAATATTAAATTGGTACTCCATGTTGAACATTCTGAACTGGATAAAACCTCTGCTAATTCCTTTTCCATGGATGGGTAGATAGATTAATGAGCTAAGGAATTCTAGTGTGAGTCTCCGGTAGGTGGCGAAATGTCTTAGGATAGGGGATGTCTCCCATCCTATCTGATTCAGCAAATACAGGACACTTTCTCTTAGTCCAAGGGCAGTCATAGCCGAATCATCAGCATATAAACTAGGTAGCATCTCTCTAGTGGCTAGTTCGTCAAACTTTTGTTTCTGAGCCATTCCTCTGAATTTGATACCCATACGATCAATATGTCCCATCTGGTTAATGTTGGCTAGAGAAAAGAAAACATGAGTTTTAGTTAGGATTTGGCCAAATGCCGAAAGAAGAAAAAAAGGTTATTATTATTATTATTATTATTATTTATTTTTTTTTGAATTAAAATAAATCAGGAATGAATACTAAACAGAAATTAAAAGAATAATTAAGGAAGAAATAGGAAAATGATAATAATAGAATAAGAAAATAATAAAATAATTGTGGGTTGTCTCCCACTAAGCGCTTTGTTTAAATGTCGCAAGCTCGACAAAGAATACTGTTAAGTATAATCTATTGGTCCTGGGGGCATTTCGTCTAAGTGTAGGATTTGCGAATCTTCGTTGGTTTCCGCATAGTGATAGTGTTTTAGACGTTGCCCGTTTACGGTGAACGGTTCTGTGGATTTGCCTTTAATTTCTATCGCTCCACTGGGAAAGATGTTAGTGATATGAAAAGGACCTGACCATCTGGATCGTAGTTTTCCCGGGAATAACTTTAGTCTAGAGTTAAATAAAAGGACTGCGTCGCCTTGCTTGAAGATTTTCCTTGATATACGCTTGTCATGCCATTGTTTTGTTCTTTCTTTGTAGATTCTGGCATTTTCATAGGCGTCTCTTCTGAGTTCCTCTAATTCGTTTATGTCAAGGATTCTCTTTTCGCCGGCGGCCTTATAGTTTAAATTCAGATTTCTAATAGCCCAATAGGCTTTATGCTCTAACTCTACCGGGAGATGACAGGATTTTCCATAAATGATTTTAAATGGGGTCGTCCCTATGGGGGTTTTATAAGCAGTTCGGTATGCCCACAAAGCTTCTGGTAATTTTAATGACCAATCTTTCCTTGAAGTGGCGACTGTTTTCTCTAATATTTGTTTAATCTCTCTATTGGACACTTCCACTTGTCCACTGGTCTGAGGGTGGTAAGGTGTCGCTATCCTATGTCTCACGCCGTATTTAAACAATAGTTTTTCGAGTACCTTGGATATAAAGTGCGATCCACCGTCACTGACTACTATTCTTGGGATGCCAAATCTCGGAAATATTATATTCTTAAAGAGTCTAGTTACTACTCGGGTGTCATTTGTCGGAGAAGCTATAGCTTCGATCCATTTTGAAACGTAGTCTACTGCCACGAGTATGTATTTGTTACCGAAAGAGGATGGAAAAGGTCCCATGAAGTCTATTCCCCACACGTCGAAAATCTCTACTTCCAAAATACCCTTTTGTGGCATCTCGTCACGTCTAGATATATTTCCTGTGCGTTGGCATCTGTCACATTCCTTAATAGCCGCATGTACGTCCTTCCATATAGTTGGCCAATAAAAGCCGGCTTGTAGGATTTTAGAGCAGGTCTTGGATGTACTTGTGTGTCCACCATAAGGAGCGGAGTGGCAGTGTTGGATTATATTTTCTACCTCTTCTTCGGGTATACATCGACGGAAGATACCATCGGGGCCTCTTTTGAAAAGTAAGGGATCATCCCAGTAATAGTGTTTTATGTCGTAGAAGAATCGTTTCTTCTGCTGGTAAGATAAAGTAGGTGGAACTATTCCGGCAGCTAAATAATTGACGAGATCAGCGTACCATGGTGTGACAGATATAGCTAAGGTGGTTTCTACTGGCTTGTCAGAGTTATTCTCTTCCAAAGTAGCTATAAGTTTATCGTACGAGAAATCATCATTAATTGATGTTCTTTCCGGTTCGAGGTTCTCAAGTCTAGAGAGGTGGTCTGCTACTACGTTTTCAGTTCCTTTCTTGTCTTTGATTTCTAAATCGAACTCTTGTAGCAACAAGATCCATCTTAGGAGTCTAGGTTTAGCATCCTTTTTTGTTAAGAGGTACTTGATAGCGGCGTGATCAGTGTAAACTATTATTTTGGCTCCGACCAAGTAGGAACGAAATTTATCTAGCGCAAATACCACTGCTAGGAGTTCTTTCTCGGTAGTGGCGTAATTCATCTGCGCTTCATCTAGGGTCCTACTTGCGTAATATATAACGTGAAGCTTTTTATCCTTTCGTTGTCCTAAAACAGCACCTACAGCATAATCGCTGGCATCACACATTATTTCGAATGGTTCATTCCAGTCGGGTGTCTGCATTATGGGTGCGGAGATCAATGCTTGCTTAAGCGTTTGAAATGCTTTTAAACAGTTATCGTCGAATATGAATTCAGCATCTTTCATCAATAGTCCGGTTAAAGGTTTAGTTATCTTAGAGAAGTCTTTGATGAATCGTCGGTAAAAACCGGCGTGTCCTAAAAAGCTTCGTACTTCTCTCACGGTTCTTGGGGGTTGAAGATTTTCGATTACCTCTATTTTGGCTTTGTCTACTTCAATTCCTCTGTTCGAGATGATGTGTCCTAAAACAATTTCTTCTTGTACCATAAAGTGGCACTTCTCCCAGTTAAGTACTAAGTTTACTTTTACACATCGCTCAAGAACTCTTTCTAGGTTTTCAAGGCATTCTTCAAAACTTTGTCCGTATACGGAAAAGTCATCCATAAATACTTCCATGATGTTTTCGAGAAAGTCGGCGAAAATTGCCATCATGCATCTTTGAAAAGTTGCAGGAGCATTACACAGGCCAAACGGCATTCGTCTATAAGCGAAGGTACCAAAAGGGCACGTGAACGTTGTCTTTTCTTGGTCATCAGGGTGAATTGGTATTTGAAAGAAGCCTGAATAACCGTCTAGATAACAGAAATGTGAATGTTTTGCTAATCGTTCTAACATCTGGTCAATGAATGGTAAAGGGAAATGATCTTTTCGGGTTGCTTTGTTTAGTTTCCTATAGTCAATGCACATTCTCCATCCCGATTCGATTCGTTTTGTTATAGTTTCCCCTTTTTCGTTTTCAATAACGGTTATGCCTCCTTTCTTTGGTACTACGTGTACAGGACTAACCCATTTGCTATCAGATATAGGATATATAATACCTGCTTCTAATAACTTGGTTATTTCCTTCTTTACTACCTCACTCAGGATCGGATTTAGTCTCCTCTGGTGTTCCCTAGAGGTTTTACAGTCTTCTTCCAGCATGATGCGGTGCATACAAATAGAAGGACTTATTCCTTTAAGATCGGTGATGTGGTAACCTAGTGCGGTTGGATACTTTCTTAAGATATGTAGGAGTTTTTCTGTTTCGAGTCTTCCTAGGTCTGCATTAACTATCACAGGTCGTTCAAGTTCTAAGTCTAGGAATTCATATCTCAGATTTTTGGGAAGTGTTTTCAGGTCAAGGGTTGGTTTGTTAAGACATTGCGTAGGGTCCGGTGTTATTGCTAAACATTGGTTAGATTTGTCTTCTACAAGGTAGTCGGATGATTTGTCTTTTCCTAACTCTGCTTCTTTTATGCATTCATCGATGATATCCATGAAGTAACATGTATCTTCTATTGCAGGTGCTTTCAAGAATTGGGAAAGAATGAACTCAATTTTCTCTTCACCTACTTCGAAGGTGAGTCGTCCTCGTTTTACGTCTATGATTGCACCGGCAGTTGCTAAGAACGGTCTTCCCAGTATAATGGGTGTAATATCATCTTCTCTAATGTCCATAATTGTAAAATCAGTTGGAATGTAGAATTGACCTATGCGTACGGGAACGTTTTCAAGAATTCCTACAGGATATTTTATGGAACGATCTGCTAGTTGCACAGACATTTTGGTTGGTCTTAATTCTCCCATTTCCAGTTTCTTACATATGGATAAAGGCATAACGCTAATTCCGGCTCCTAAATCGCATAAGGCTTTGTCGATGACAAATTTTCCTATATGACAGGGTATAGAGAAACTACCCGGATCCTTGAGTTTAGGAGGCATGTTTTGGATTATAGCGCTACATTCGGCAGGGAGTGTAACGGTTTCGCTATCTTCAAGTTTCCTCTTATTAGAAAGAATTTCTTTTAAGAATTTAGCATATGAGGGCATCTGCGTAATAGCTTCGGTGAACGGAATTGTAACGTTTAATTGTTTAAGGAGATCAACAAATTTTCTAAATTGGCCCGCATCTTTGGTTTTAACAAGCCTTTGAGGGTAAGGGATAGGTGGTTTGTAAGGTGGTGGAGGTACATAAGGTTCCTTCTTTTCTATGGTTTCCTTATTACTCTCTTCCTTTTCCTTAGGTTCACTTCCCTCAGTTGATTTTTTAGGGTTTTGGTTTTCCATCCTTGGATCAGACGGTCCTTCCACTTCCGTTCCACTTCTTAATATGATTGCATGAGCGTGGCTTCTCGGGTTAGGTTGGGGCTGTCCAGGGAATGTACCAGTTGGGGCAGCAGTAGGCGCTTGTTGTTGGGCTACTTGTGATATTTGTGTTTCCAGCATTTTGTTATGGGTAGCCAGGGCATCTACTTTGCTTGCTAGTTGTTTAAGTTGCTCGCCAGTGTGTACATTCTGGTTTAAGAAATCTTTATTGGTTTGTTGTTGGGAAGCTATAAAGTTTTCCATCATGATTTCCAAGTTGGATTTCCTAGGGGCGTTATTGTTAGGTATGGATGGGTTCGGTTTCTGATATCCTGGAGGTATAGCTGGGGCTTGATTTGGAGATTGTCCAGGTGCGTACAAAGCATTATTACTCTTGTATGAAAAGTTTGGATGGTTCTTCCAATTTGAGTTATAGGTGTGCGAGTAGGGGCTTCCTTGAGCATAGTTCACTTGCTCTGCTTGGATTCCTGTCAAGAGTTGACAATCCGTAGGAGTGTGACCTTGGATTCCACAGACCTCGCAATTCTGAGTTATAGCAACCACGGCAGCTGGAGGTGATACATTTAAACTTTCAATTTTCTGGACCAAAGCATCCACTTTTGCATTGACGTGATCAAGGTTACTTATCTCGTACATGCCAGTTTTCGTTTGAGGTTTTTCCACCATTGTTCGTTCGGTTCCCCACTGATAGTGGTTTTGGGCCATACTCTCGATAAGCTGGTAAGCATCAGCATAAGGTTTGTTCATTAGTGCACCACCTGCAGCGGTGTCTATTGTTAACCTTGTGTTGTACAAGAGACCATTATGAAATGTGTGAATTACTAACCAGTCTTCCAAACCATGGTGTGGGCAAAGTCTCATCATGTCTTTGTATCTTTCCCATGCTTCGAAAAGAGACTCGTTGTCTTTCTGTTTAAATCCGTTTATCTGGGCTCTTAACATAGCTGTTTTGCTTGGCGGAAAGTATCGGGCAAGAAAAACTTTCTTCAACTTGTTCCATGTGGTGACAGAGTTGGAAGGGAGAGACTGAAGCCATCTTCTAGCGCTATCTCTTAATGAGAAAGGAAAAAGACGAAGTCGAATTGCCTCTGAAGTGACACCATTAGCTTTAACAGTATCAGCGTATTGGACAAATACGGATAAATGAAGGTTTGGATCCTCGGTAGGATTTCCAGAGAATTGGTTCTGTTGCACAGCCTGCAACATCGAAGGTTTAAGTTCGAAGTTGTTTGCTTCGATTGCGGGTGGAGCAATACTTGAATGCGGTTCATCTTGCGATGGGGCGGCGTAATCTCTAAGAGCACGAGCTGGTTCTGCCATCTCGGGTATCAAAGGAAAAATGTTTTTGAAATCAGGAAGTTCTACAGGAGGGAGATTGTTTGCAGCACGATATTCCCGAATTCGTCTTAGGACTCGGAGATATAGTTCGATATCGTTGATTCGTAAATAGAGCGGTTCGCCTTGTGAGCGAGTGTATGGCATACAAATCAACGAAAGAAAGAATAGAAGAAAAAGAAACCTTAGTCTCTACAGCGTAACGGAAGAGTTACGATATCGATTAAATAAAAGTCCCCGGCAACGGCGCCAAAAACTTGATCGCTCGACTTTGTGAGTCGAGAATGGGGTACAAACTGCAAGTGCACAGTTCTATCGCGTAGTTTTAAAAGATATTGATCCCACAGGGACTTATGAATCGATATACTGTTATCTAAGGTTACTTCATAAAGCTAAGGTGGATAATGTTTGATTGTTTGGGGGAAAAGCTAAAAACTAAACTAGGATCTAGATTAAATATTAATAAGCAGATATCGGTATGTAGTTCGTCGTAATTAGGGAATCAATTCTTTGTTGGTTTCCTGGTTTTAAAATAAATCTTTTCAGTTGACTTTATTGATTAAAAGTTTTATCTCAAACTCTCGCTCTGTTGAATAAACCGTGATTTTATGTTAATGTAGCTGTCACTTATAATTAAGTCAAAAACCATTTTTTGAAAGCAATAAAGTCCGTAGAAACTCTTTTTAAGAAAACACTGACCGTTTAAACACCCTTATCTCAAACTCTCGCTCTGTTGACTTAGGTTATATAATTAAATTCGAATGCTTAACTCTCGTTCTCACATTCTATCTTTAAAAATACTTTTTGGAAAAGATCAGAATTTAATTAACTCTAAAACTTGCTCTCGCCCTGATCTAGAATTAATGTCTAACTTACACTGTCCAGTTAAAACCTCAAACTCTCGCTCTATTGATTTTAACTTCTTTATGTCTTTTACTTTCGTAAAAACCTTTGTTATTAACCCTGTAAATCGAGACCGTAAAAAGAGTGATTTTGATTTTAAATTTAATTAAACCGACTTAGTTTTGATTCCTTATTCCGCTTACTTTACATACCGATATCTAAGCGAATTAGCCAGACATGCTAAACAAACTTAAATACTTATCATGCATAAACAGACTCATCCCAGGCAAATAATATAAATAAATAATAAAATAAAGCATTAAATAATAATTAAAGAACCTGAATGAGTTAAACAATAGTCTTGAACACTCCACCACAAGCCGGTAGGATTTGTTCTTGGATTCTTCAATTAAACAACAAATTAAAACGAAGGAAATAAAAATTGGATTCTAACGTAAGGTTAGATCCGATAAAAAGGTACACAATAGTTTCCGGTGTAGAAACTATTGTGCGAAAAGAATTAACTAAATGCTAAAAAGGAAATAGAAATTACAAGGGAAATAGTGTAAAACTCGTAAAAGCAATGCTGTAAAAATAATGCTTAAGTTGCTGGAAGAGAAAAAGGCAAAAGCGAAAACGGCAAAAGGAAAAATATGGAAAAAGCGTGGAACCCTTTTGGGTTTGGAAAATGGCTATTTATATTGGTGTCTTGAGTAACTGCTTTCGCTTCCAAAGGTCTTCAACGTGCAAAGTACTTAGGCGTGGATATCGGCTTCAACTCTCCCTCAACGTCTCTGAAGCGTTCCTTGCGCCAAAAATGTAGGGGACTGGTGTGACGCTCGTCACACCATGTGTGACGTTCGTCACAGGAGTGTGCAAGGCGTGACGCTCGTCACAGCCTCTGTGACGTCCGTCACAGGCACAGCACCTGTGTTTTTGTACTTTGGGCTGGGCTTTGATATTTGGTTCATTTTCTCTGCTTTTTGCACCTCCTTTTCTTCCATTTTTACTTGTGCTTCAAAATAAGCCACCTGAGACAAATAGGAAGAAAATACCGCGTAATATCTAATAAAATGAAGTGAACTGAAATAAATAATGATAAAATTTAATTGAATTAAGTCCCAAAATATGATATAATTTCATGTTATCAACTATCGGGATTTGAATAGAGCTAGCCCGAAGGATGATTTCCCATTACCTCACATTGATGTGTTGGTAGATAATACAGCTCAATTCTCGGTGTTTTCCTTCATGGATGGCTTTTCTGGCTATAATCAAATCAAAATGTCGCCAGATGATATGGAGAAAACAACGTTCATCACGCCATGGGGCACTTTTTGCTATAAGGTGATGCCATTTGGTCTCAAGAACGCCGGCGCTACTTATCAAAGGGCCATGGTGACTTTGTTTCATGATATGATTCATCATGAAATCGAATGCTATGTTGATGACATGATAGCAAAGTCCCAAACAGAAGAGGGGCATTTGATAGATCTGGCCAAGTTGTTTGACCGGTTGAGACAGTTCAGACTGAGGTTGAATCCGAATAAGTGCACTTTTGGAGTGTGGTCTGGTAAATTGCTGGGGTTCATTGTAAGTGAAAAAGGAATCGAGGTTGATCCTGCTAAAGTAAAAGCAATACAAGAAATGCCTGAACCAAGAACAGATAAGGAGGTTCGTGGTTTCTTAGGTAGATTGAACTACATTTCATGGTTCATATCTCATCTAACAGCCACGTGTGAGCCAATATTCAAATTATTGAGAAAAGATCAAATGGTCAGGTGGAATAATGATTGCCAAGCGGCATTTGAAAAGATAAAAGAGTATTTGCAGGAGCCTCTGATTCCGATGCCTCCTGTGGAGGGACGACCGTTAATTCTGTACTTGACAGTCCTCGAGGGGTCTATGGGGTGTGTATTGGGGCAGCATGACGAGTCTGGTCGAAAAGAGCATGCCATATACTACCTTAGCAAAAAGTTTACCGACTGTGAAACAAGATATTCACTGCTCGAGAAAACTTGCTGTACTTTGGTCTGGGCTGCTCGCTGACTGAGACAGTATATGCTGGTTCATACCTTTTTATTGATTTCCAAGATGGATCCAATCAAGTACATTTTTGAGAAGCCAGCATTGACCGGACGGGTTGCGAGATGGCAAATGATTTTGACCGAATATGATATTCAGTATACCTCTCAGAAAGCAATAAAGGGGAGTGTATTGTCTGATTACCTCGCCCAGCAACCCATTGAGGATTATCAACCAATGAAGTTTGAATTCCCTGATGAGGACATCATGTTTCTCAAATCGAAAGATTGTGAGGAACCGATCCTGGAGGAGGGGCCTGACCCTGAATCCGAATGGATTTTGATGTTTGATGGGGCCGTTAATGTGAATGGTAGCGGAGTTGGTGTTGTTTTGGTTACGCCGAAAGGATCCCACATTCCTTTTGCTGCCCGGCTAACATTTGAGTGCACCAACAACGTGGCTGAATACGAAGCTTGTATCTTGGGAATTGAGGAGGCGATTGATTTGAGGATCAAGAACCTTGTTATATATGGAGATTCAGCTTTGGTTGTGAACAAGGTGAACGGGAACTGGTATACGCATCAATCTCATTTAATTCCATACCGGGATTATACGAGGAGATTGTTGACATTCTTCACCAAGGTAGTGTTGCACCATGTGCCAAGAGAAGAGAATCCTTTGGCAGATGCTTTGGCTACTCTGGCCGCCTTGATTAAGGTACATTGGTGGAATCAGTTCCCCAGTGTTGAGGTGGGACGTCTGGATAGACCGGCTTATGTGTTTGCTGTTGACACAGCACCTGATGATGAGAAGCCGTGGTATTACGATATCAAGCGCTATTTGGAAACCCAAGAGTATCCTGAGGGAGCATCCAAGAAGGACCGAAAGACTCTGCGGAGGTTGGCCATGGTGTTCTATCTAAATAAGGATGGGGTTTTGTACAAGAGAAATTTCGATTGGGTTTTGCTCAGATGTGTTGATGATAAAGAAGCAAGCCAATTGATGAAAGAGGTTCACGAGGGGTCGTTTGGTACCCATGCCAGTGGGAATGCAATGGTGAAGAAGCTGTTAAGAGCTGGTTATTATTGGATGACGACGGAGGCCCAATGTTTCAACTTCGTGCGGAAGTGTCATAAATGCCAGATTTATGCTGACAAGGTGCACGTGCCTCCAAATCCGTTGAGTTTAATGTCGTCTTCGTGGCCGTTTGCTATGTGGGGCATTGATATGATTGGGAAGATTGAGCCTACGGCTTCGAATGGGCACCGGTTCATATTAGTGGCTATTGATTACTTCACCAAGTGGGTGGAAGCAGCCTCTTATGCAAACGTGACAAAGCAGGTCGTCGCCAGATTCCTGAAGAGAGACATCATTTACAGATATGGGGTTCCCGAGAGAATCATTATTGATAATGGTTCTAATTTGAATAACAAAATGATGGCAGAACTGTGTCGGGAATTTAAAACTGAGCATCACAATTCTTCTCCTTATCGTCCGAAAATGAATGGGGCGATCGAGGCAGCCAATAAGAATATTAAGAAGATTGTGCAGAAGATGGTCGTGACCTATAAAGATTGGCATGAGATGTTGCCGTTTGCATTGCATGGGTATCGAACTTCAGTGCGTACTTCTACTGGGGCAACACCTTTCTCGTTGGTATATGGAATGGAAGTCGTGCTACCGGTTGAGGTTCAGATTCCCTCTTTCAGAGTCCTGATGGACGTGAAATTGCAAGAGGCTGAATGGGTAAGAACTCGGTACGAAGAGTTGAGCCTGATTGAGGAGAAGAGGCTGGCAGCCATTTGTCATGGGCAGTTGTACCAGCAGCGGATGAAGCGTGCTTTAGACCGAAAGGTACGACCTCGGGTATATCACGTAGGCGATATGGTATTGAAAAGGATCCTTCCTCCTCAAAACGATCGTAGGGGCAAGTGGACACCCAATTATGAAGGTCCATTCGTGGTCAAGAAGGTTTTCTCCGGCGGAGCCTTGTTGTTAACGACCATGGATGGCGAGGATTTTCCATCCCCTGTGAATGCGGAGCAGTTAAAAAATACTTCGTATAAAGAGACCCGCTGGACGAAAAGAATAAAATAGTCCAGGCAAAAATGGGCATCCCGGCGAACCGAAGAAAAAAATGAAAAGGTTCGGGCAAAAATTAGGGATAAGAAAGAAAAAAATTGTACACCTGGCAAGTCGAAAACCTGAAAAGGAGACTTGGGCAAAAAAGGGTATCCCGGTGGACTGAAAACCCGAAAGGGCGGTCCAGGCAAGAGAGGGATTGAAACGAACAACTGCGTCTGGCATGATCGTTTGCGCTTTGGTTATGACACCTGGATAATCCCTGGCAGGGATCAGTCGGAAACGTCTTGTTCAGAAGGCGGAAAGAGCGGAGAGTCTGAGGACATATGGGGTGTAACCGAGTTGGAACTCGATGAGATCACGGTTTCACATTGCCATTAGGATAGATTTCCTTTTGTGCGCAATTACCTCTTTTCAGGAATTGCTTCCTTTGTATTGCTCAGTTTGAGCCACACCTTTTCAATCAATAAAATGCATATTCAGTCAAATAATTTTGTTTTTGTTTTCATTACCGCTTTGATTGCAAAAACATCCAAGTGTTTGTGATAAAGAATCTTTGCATTTTAAGACATACAGGTCCCTTCCAATGCATGTTTATAAGATTGAAAATTTGAAATCTTATTCAGAAGGTTGAGTGACCCAAGTGTTGAATTTTTGGCATGCCTGGGGCACGTTTTTATCTAATGATCTCTTTTGCAAGTGCTGTTAGATATTTTCACTCACTTGCAGGTTGTGATGTGGAGTTTTGACAAAAAGATCCCCATGGGGTCCAATCAGGGACTAGGCGTTGAAGAATGGTGAAAAGACGGGGAGGGATGACGACGATCCTGGATATTAATCAAGAAGACTCTTCAAAGTCTGAGGACTGGAAAGTTTGTATAAATCCAAGGAGTTCGATCTCCGTCGAGTACGGAGGAGTTGAGAATACAAGGTGATGAATCAGAAAAGTCTAGATGAGTCTGGGAGCTCTCAAAAGTGGAAAGCTGATGTTGGGTTTAGATATGGAATACCAGGGTTCGACGAGTTGACGGGTGTTCTGCACCAGACTTTCTTTGTTTCCCCAAGCAGAGTTGGGATTGTTACATCCTCAGCAGTTTCGAGGTCTGTGTCTTCCCAAGCAGGGTCGGGATGGTTATCTTCCCCGCAGGTTTTAGATCGATGTTTCCTCAGCAGCCAGGCCAGAAGGTTGCTATTTTCCTAGCGGAGGTGTCCGTTGTTGGCTTTTCCCCCAGCAAGCCAGAGACTGTTGCCTTCCCCGCAGAGTGCGTTGGTGGTTTCTTCCCCAGCGGAGTCCCCAAGTGGATCGGGTTCAGTGGAGGTCATCCCTGGTAAGGGTGGTCCTTTCCCCAGCAGCAGCGTTATTCCCCAGCGGGGTGGAGGTTGGAGTGTTGTCGAGTTCCTCAACAGAGTGCCTCGAGCTCCCCAGGAGAGTCCCTCGAGGGGGATACTTTTTATGCATTCATCATGTAGATAAGCATAGCATATTGCATAGCTAATTGCGTAGCATTTCCATAATTATGGAGCATTACGCTAAAAAATCATCAGCAGGCATCAACATTGCAAGCATAAGCTAGTCTCAAACCGTGGTTACTGTTTGAGAGGTGTTTCACCCGAGGGTGAAGATGTTACTCTGAAGAGTTTGGCATCGTGATGTTGAATCAACAGTATTCCCCAGTAGTGCGATATTGGAGGAAGAGTTTCTGTCGGGCGGAGATGGAAATGTTAATTCAAGAAGTTTTGGGGTTCAAGAAAAGCAAAAAAATAAAGAGAGAATAATCCCCAGCTAAGCGCAAATTGTTCGTTTGCTAGGGTTGAATAGAGGATAGCATGCTCATTGCTTGTTATCCCCGGCATGGGTCGTTGGCACGCGTGCCGCCTCATTTATCACTATCCCTTATTTCTGCCGATGCTGACAGGCGTGACGCAGTTTCCGATTCTCAGATCGAAGAAGATTCCGAAGTTCAGATCGACACGCTTGCGGCATTCAGGCCAAGTTTCCGGTGTTCAGGCCGAGGTGGGTATTCAGACCAGTTTCCGATTTTCAGGTCGAAGAAGCTTCCGAAGTTCAGATCGATGCAGCTTGCGACATTCAGGCCAAGTTTCCGGTGTTCAGGCCGAGGTGGGTTTTCAGACCAGTTTCCGGTTTTCAGATCGAAGAAGTTTCCAACGATCAGGTTGAAGTACTTGTGGTGTTCAGGCCAATTTCCCGGTATCCAGACCAAAGCGGAATTCAGGCCAATTTCCTGGTATCCAGACCAAATTGGTGTTCAGACCGAAGTGGCATTCAGGCCAGTTTTTCGGTGTTCAGACCGAAGTGGTATCCAGACTGAAAGGGCATTCAGGCCAGTTTTTCGGGCATTCAGGCCAATCTCTCGGCGATCAGGCCGGCATTAATACTCTCATGTTCCGATGCTCAATATTCAGACTGATGAGCGGCGTTCAGGCCATGATGGTTCCTGTGTCACCATTTATTTTGGTATCCAGGTCAACGTTCCTTTTCGGTATTCAGGCCGACTTTCTCCGTACCAGACGGATTCTTCTTTTGAGATTGTTTCTTTGCCGATTCTGACAGGCATTGTTAATTATTTTTCCATCAGAGCGTAAATTGTTTGTCTGTTCTTGGTATTAAATCACTCTTCACCCTGATCATCTGAAAGCCGAGGCTGTTCATATCGACAGGTTCACAGTGGATTGAATAGGGGCAGCTGTAACACCTCAAAATTTGCCCTCCTCTCTTGGGACTAGCTTAGCATATTGCATTTCATTTTGTAGGACATTAGGCATTACATATTGCATATCATGGAAAATAGGCAAGTCATCCTCCTAGGTCTTTCTCAGAAGATGGAGAGGTTAGGAGATGCAAGCCTGAGGGTCTCATAAATTGATCACTAATCATCTGAGATTCCTTGGGATTAGGGTTTTGACCTCTGGTCAACCCTAATCAGTTGCATTCTACCAGTCAGGGTTTTTCAAGGAGATGAGATCTTTATTGAGATGGAGATCATCTTATGGTTTATTGAGCTTGTATAAGCTAGGGTTTCATTTTGGAGTTATTTCATCAAGTGGTTGGGGCTCAGAACTCATCAGTGCATGTGCAAGTCATCTGAGGCCCATAGAAGTCAACTGTGGATTTGGAGGTGGGAAGTGAGTAGAGACACTTCATTAATGTTCAAACAAGTCTCATTTGACATTTCAAACATCAACATTGAAGAATTTGAGGTCAGATCAAGACTTTCCAAAAATAGCAAGTGACTTGTAATTTGAACTTTCCAAAAATGGAAAGGTTTTGGACCAACTTCAACTCAAGATTACATCATCAAGAAAGCTTCAAATGAAATTTTGTCCAACATGAAAGTTGAAGATCTTTCTCTCCCATTTCCAAAAAGTCCAAGATCATGGATTTCTCATGTGTGGTTAAGGAGTTATGGTCCAAACATGGCAAAGTGTGTTCAAAAGTTCAAATGGACATAACTTTCAAACCAAAGCTCCAAAATGAGTGGTTCTTTTGGCATTTTGATCCTTATAACATGTATTTTCCAAGCATATCATTACATGGCATGAAATCTCATTGCATGGTCTTTGGCTTATTCATGAAGTTTTTGGAAGAAAATTGCATAAAATCATTTTTGTGGAACCTATGCATACCAAACCAATTCTAACATGTGCATGGACTCATTTTAAGGCATTTTGGGCCAGGAATATGCACTGTTCACGTGCATGGCATGAGTGTGAGGTGAAAAATCATTTTTGCACATACACCACATAGTTGGTTAATCTCATTGGCATTAAGCTTAAACATGATTAGAATCTCATTAGCATGGCATATATATACTTAATCATAACTGTTTTGATCAGAAGTTACATTTTCAGATCTAGAATCACAAATTCTCCAAATTTTTCTCTCACATTTTTTGCAAAATTGTTCAAACAAGAACACTTTCTTTTGCTCAATTCATCATCATGAAGTGTTGTTGAGTAGAATTGGATGTAGATTTAGAAGAAATCGTGGCACATTGAGCTAGAGTAGAAGCTTGAAGCATCCATGGCAGTTGAAGATTGAGCTGGTTTTATGCATCATTGAGCTTCCATTTCATCATCATTCATCTCACAAGCATCATAGGAGAAGATCTGAAGCGTGGCAAGGCTTGGAAGCACGTGAATCCAATTCTGTTCATCAAGAGGTCAGTTTTTCGACCTCTTTAATTCTCAAATTCATTATGCCTATTGTGTAGTTCATTGATTGGTGATAATGCTGATGAAAATTTGGAGTGATATGGTGCTATATACACAAAGTTATGAGTGATTGAAGTTTTGATGTTGATTTTGATTCTCTTCGATCCGTGCTTATCTTGTTGTTCTTGCATGAATTCTTGTTGGATTCTTGATGTATGAGGCATGGCGAGTTGATTGATATAGGTTTTGTTAGTTTCTGAAACATTTTTGTTGGATCTGGAATTTCCAGATGAAGATCTTCATGATCTTCATCGTGCTTGCATGGTGTTCTTCATTTCCAGTTTTGGCCACGGTTTAGCTAGGATTTTGCTACGAATTTCACATGTTCATTTTGGATTTAGCTACGAATCCATGCAGCGCGCGTATTAGGATTTGAATTTCAAAACGCTGGCGTTTTGATGTTGGCGCACTAGGTAGTTTCAAATTGTCCCTCGGTTCGAACCTGGCTGGGGACTCTTTCCAAGTGCTTTGCATTTTCTCACTATTTCCTTCACATTTTCATGCTTGCTTCATGTTTTGATTTCATTTTCATCCCAAACTTCAAAAAATCATTTAAAAATGAAAAATGCATCAAATAATCTCCAATTTTTTGCATTGTGCTCCTCATGATGTCTACTTTTTTATGATTATTGAATTGCAAGTTGTGCCTGATTAAAAAATTGATTTGCCCTAGGGAGATTGAACATGTGTTCATTTGTGCTATTGCCTTATTCATTTGATCATAAAATGCTTGTTTCTTATCCAATGCTTCTGAAATTTTGCATGCTACTTCTAGACATGTTGAGTGATGTTTTGGCCTTGGTTTTAGATTTTTACCATGATCCATCTCTGTTTTATGCTCATGCTAAGTTGGTGTGACAATTTGTGTCACACATTTGGTTGTCTGTTTTATGCTATGTGATTGCCATGCCTAATGATGTCCAATGCCTCTAATTTTTTGTGTGATGATCATGTTTTATGTCCTGTTTACTCATGAATTTTGTCAAGATTATTTAAGTCATTTTTGATTTGATGTGCATTTGTTTCTTCTGATGTCTCAATGTGATTACCATTTGCATGCCTTGCCAGGTTTTGTTCATGAAATGAATTTGGTTAATGATTTTGATGTGGGACTTTTTGAGATGTGTTCTTGATTGAATGAAGATGATTCATGTTAAATTTCATGTTCTGTTTTGGATTTTTGATTCATCTTTGACCCTAGGCTTTGACCTAGTGGTTTGTGGCTTACATGTGGGCTTTGATTTCAGGTTTAAACTTCCAAGTCCATAGTTGATGATGCTTCCACATTTGAGCATTGATGTTTGCTCTTGATTACTAATATTTGTGTGTTTTGTAGGTTGATGCTAGCTCATTTGAGTTTGCTTTGTGGCTTGCACATTGTGAACATTGTCTGTCTGTTTGTTATTGCCTGTTGATTGTTTCTCTATACAGTTGAACTGATTAGTTTAGATTTTTCACAGGTACCTAAGTTGCTTTGAGTTCTTTTGAACTTGCTTTGCTTTGCTGGTGGTTTGCTTACCACTGAGGTATAATTCTTCTGACTTCATGTAGTCTGGAAGACCTGTCCTGTTATGTGGGCAGGCACCTGTCTGAAGCCCTCCTTAAGAGGCAATGCTTGTGAATGTTTAATTTTGTGCCAGGCAGGTAAAGACCTCTTAAGAGGAAATTGGCAGATAAAAGGGATGTGCAATCCATCCCCTGCTACTTAGTGTGTCATTCACTTTGCTCACACACCTTGTGTTGATGCATTGTGGATAATAACCCAAGATCATGTTGTGTCGGTCATCTGTGGAGAAGAGTTCCTACATTCTGAACTCTCACACTTTCATTTGTCTGAAGCTCTCCCAGACCAAGGATAAGAGCTGTGGGGTCTTACCCTCACTTCCCATTTCATCTGCTTCACCCTAACTCTCAATGTTAGGGTTAAGAGCTAACCACACCCCATTCCAGTTGGCTTGCTTTTGCAGCCTAGCCTTGTATGAGCCCAATTGCTTGCATATAGTGTGTGTGATTGTTTATTGTGCTTGTGTTTGTTTGACTGTGATATTTAGGATAGCTTGCTCCCTGTGCAAGTTAGATAGAAACCTCAACCTAGGATCATTGTGGATTACATGATAACTATTAGGCTCGAGTTAGGCTCCCTTCTAGTTTGTCAGTTCCCAGTCTCTGGTTAGGTTAGAAGTTCTTTCCCTGCGTAGGGGAACTACGTCGCCCTGATTCTCATACCAGATGAGGTACGTAGGCAGGAGATGAGATGATCTCTCTGGGCGCCCTTTTTCTTTTTCAACCCCTTTGTGTGTGTTAGGAGTCTGACGTAAGTCCAGCGATTGGCAGTTGGTTTCCTGAGCCTTGTTTGCTTGTTGGAGTCTGATGTAAGTCCAGTGATTGGCATTCGGTTTCCATGTTTGCCTGTTTGTGTGGAGTCTGACGTAAGTCCAGCGATTGGCAGTCGGTTTCCTGTGTTGGTTTTGTTTCGGCGTGCGTGAGCCGAACTACGGTAGCTCTGATTCTCATTCCAGATGAGATACGTAGGCATAGGATGTGATATCCTAGCGAGCATGTTCCCCTCTTCTTCCATCTGTGTTTCCTTCCAGTGTGTGTGTGCAGTTTGTGAGCAGTGTTTAGCAACCTTTCTTCTATTCTTTTGTGCGTGGATCCCGTCGAGTACGACAGATGCGTAGGGGTGCTAATATCTTCCCTTCGTATAACCGACTCCCGATCCCATCTCTCTCTGGTCGCGAGACCATTCCCTTTCCAGGTTTACTTCGAGCATTTCCTTTCCCTCTTTTGGGATAAATAACGCACGGTGGTGGCTCTGTTTGTTTTATTTTGCCCGCCGGTTGTTTTTCGCGGATGCGACAATGATGAATTGATCCATCCCTTGACCTTTGTTTGTGTTTGCCTTGTGTGTTATTGTTGTATTCATGCATACATGCACATCATAACATTCATCACATAAATAAATTTTCAAGGAACTAAGGTCGTATTTGCAAATATTTTCAGACCATGGATTATGGACGAAGGAACACTACAAAGTACAGTTTCAGATGTCCAGACTTAAAAGCGTTAAGGAAGCTAGCATCCTTCGTAGTTGATCCTATGGATTTCAAAGGACGTCACAAAAAGATTTTGTCTGTATTATCTGCTGATGTGGTTGAAGGACTCTTGGGTGTCTTGGTTCAGTTCTATGATCCTCTCTATTGATGCTTCACTTTTCCTGATTATCAGCTCATGTACACGTTAGAAGAGTATGCCTATCTCTTGGGTGTTCCCGTATCTAACAAGGTGTCTTTCAGTGGATTATAGGAGATTCCAAAATCTCAAGTCATAGCTGATGCTCCGCATTTGAAGAAGTCTGAGATCGATGCTAATATGACAAAGAAATGAGGGATCCAAGGTCTTACTTCTGAGTTTCTGATTGGGAGAGCTATTACTTTTGCTTAAGTTGGTAGTATGGACGTTTTTGAAGCCATCTTTATCTTGCTTATCTATGGTTTAACATTATTCCCTAACATTGACAAATTTGTTGATGTTAACGCCATTAGAATATTCTTGGTTGGGAATCTTGTTCCGACTTTTTTGGGTGACACGTATTTCTCTCTACATCTAAGGAATTCTAAAAGTGGTGGAACTATTATGTGTTGCGTTCCTCTTCTGCACAAGTGGTTTATTTCGCACATGCCTCAGACACTAGTCTTCTTGGAGAACAAGCAATGTCTACAGTGGTCTCTGAGACTTATGTCTCTCACTAATGATGATATTACTTGGTATGGTTTTTCATTTGATGGTTTGGAAATTATTGATAATTATGGTGAATTCTCTAATGTGTCTCTCATTGGTACACAAGGAGGAATCAACTACAACCCTGCTTTGGCTCGTCGTCAGCTTGGGTTCCCCTTGAAGGATAAACCTAATAACGTCCAGTTAGAAGGCTTGTTCTATCAAGAGGGTAAATATCCCCAAAATTTGAAGAGTGTGATGGTGTGTGCTTGGCATAATGTTCATAGGAAGGGAAGAGTCGAGCTCAGACCGTGCAATTGTGTAGCTTTGGAAGCTTATACTAGTTGGGTGAAGAATAGAGCTTTGAAGCTTAAGATGTCGTACACCTATGAAAGACCTATGTCTATGGTAATGGTTGACCCATCAACTCTCCCTAACCAATATGTAGAGGAGTTGGAAGACGTACTAGCTAAGATGAAGCAAGAGATGGACCTTTGGGAAGAATGGTTACATGTTTTGCATCGAAAGCAAGTAGAGTTTCAACTTGAGTTAAAGGACAAGGATGCACTTATTGAGATTCTTGAAGAGTGTGCAGTGAAGAGAGAGAGAGAGAGAGAGAGAGAGTCAGAGGATTTATTTTCCTCTAGTATTCCTCAGCCTTCCGGTGCTTGGAAGAAGATCGTCGATCAGCTCGTCATCGATAAAGCTCAGATGAATACCACTTAAGAGTCAGAGATTAGACGCATCTGAAGGAAGTACACGCCCTTGGCTAGTTCAGTTGATTCGGTTGCTAGGGTTCCTTAGGATGATACTTTCCTTTTCTCTTGTATTTGTATTTTTGGTTTCTAAAAATATACTCAGTGTAATCCTTCCAAAATTTTATGAATAAAATGAGAGTTTTATTATCAATCCAATTGTTATTATTGAATATTATTATTGAAATATTTGCAAGTAAGGCTTTATATGTTCCTTGAAAATTAAAATAAAAAATGTTGTATTTCCTACATCATTTGCATAACAGGTTTCTTGCCTTCTAGCCCTTCGACCAGATGTTTCATTATTCTTCGTCTTTGTATCAAACAAGTTGACTCATCAGTACGATACTCGCGCTAGTTGTCAATGAAGAATGGATCATATGTAACAAGAGAACCGAGAGCTCAAGGAAGAAGTTGCTAGGCTCACCAGTCTGGTGGAGTCATTCATTACTGCTCATAATCAACCGAAACCAACTCCTACAACTCCTCAAAGGACAGTCATTTCAGAGATCGTCTCAAGGTTATTGTTTGTGTTTCCTGCCAGCCATCCAACCTACACAAGCTATGCATGCCGGATTCCCATGGGGAATGCCTCTGAATTTTGTGCCTGAAGGTTATGCTCCAACTGTTGCTCCTATGTCGGCATCTTGCCCGGTCATGTCAACGCCTCCTTTTGTGGTGCATGCTTTGCCTCTTGTTGAGGAAACCATTTATCATTCTGATCCGTCTGAAGGCCATGATATGTACGATAAAATGGATGAAATGAAAGACCAATTTCACGAGCTGAAAAAGGAATTGAAGACCTTGAGGGGTAAAGATTTTTTTGGGAAAAGTGTTGTTGAACTTTGCTTAGTGTCCAATGTGAAAATCCATGTTAAATTCAAGGTCCCATACTTTAAGAAGTATAAAGGGAATACTTATCCTTTAAGTTATCTTATGATGTACGCCCGCAAGATGTCAACCCAGACAGATAATGATCAATTGCTTATACATTATCTCAATACAGATTGACCGGTGTCGCGCTTCGATGGTATATGGGTTTAGACAGTGCTAGTATCCGTACTTTCAACGACTTAGGCGAGGCCTTTGTCAAGAAGTACAAGTACAATGTAGATATGGATCCCAATTATGATCAATTATGGTCCATGTCTCATAAGGATAAGGTGACGTTTAAAGAGTATGCACAGAGGTGGAGAGAGCTTACTGCTTAAATCAGTCCCCTATTGGAGGAAAAGGAGATGACGAAGATCTTCCTCAAAACTCTGATTTCATTCTAT
This sequence comes from Lathyrus oleraceus, assembly GCF_024323335.1. Taxonomy (NCBI): domain Eukaryota; kingdom Viridiplantae; phylum Streptophyta; class Magnoliopsida; order Fabales; family Fabaceae; genus Lathyrus; species Lathyrus oleraceus. The sequence continues at coordinate 252,747,363 of NC_066583.1, forward strand.
TATGAGCGTATGATTACCAGTTCTCCCAATGAATTTATTGAAATGGTGAACATGGTGATGCGTTTAGAAGAATGTGTCCGAGAGGGCCGTTTGTCTAAAGAAGAAGCATCTACGAGCAAGAAGTATGGAGGTAGTTTCTCTAAGAAGAATGAGGGGGAAACCAATTCAGTGTCTGTGGGGAGGAAAATGAGGCCTCATGTAAGGAAAAATTCCAGATCTCAACAACATCATCATCAAGTATCATCTGTCGTTCCAGTATTTACCAACAATTCCGCAATTCAATCAGCATCCATTTAACAACAACAACACACTCACAATAATCATAACAACTACAATAATTAGCATAATAATTTTGAGAGGAAGAAGGTCACTTTTGATCCTATTTCGATGACTTATGCAGAATTGTATCCTTCTCTCATCGTCAAGAATTTGATCTAGCTGAGGAATCCTCCGCATACAATTGAGCCTTTGCCTTGGTGGTACAAGTTTGATCAACATTGTGCTTTTCGTCAAGGGGCATCCGGCCATGACATCGAGAATTGTTATCCATTGAAGTATGAAGTCCAGAAATTGGTCAAAAGTGGGACAATGTCCTTTGAGGACCGCACACCTAATGTCAAATCTAATCAGTTGCTCGCTCATAGAAATTTTCCTATGAGTATGGTAAATGGTTGTCCTGGTAAATATAGAGTTTTTAATGTTCGTCGTATCCAAAGGTCTTTGGTGGAGATACATAAAACTTTGTGCCTGATCAGTGATTGTGAACATGACCATGATGGTTGTGTTATTTGTAGTGTTAATTCACGAGGATGCGTGATTGTCAAGAGAGACATTCAGAAATTGATGGATGAAAGAGTTATTCAGATCAATCAAGACAGAGATATGGGTAATTATGTGAATGTAATTGTGCTAGTATTCAAGACTCCCGAGCAAGTAGTAATCCAGTTTGACAGCGGCAAAAGAGATAATAGACCGGTATCGTCGTTGGTAATACGGTTAGCGGGCCCAGTCCCTTATGCATCCGATAATGTTGTACCTTACAAATATAAAGCTACTATGATTGAAAATGGGTAAGAGATTCCTCCTCTCGCAGCAAATTCAGTAGTGAGCATTGCTGATGTTGTGAAGGTGACCCGAAGCGGTCGTGTATTTGGCCCGGTATCCACAAAGGTTATGGAGGACGTTGTGGTTGGTAAGAAGGAGGAAGTTCCTTTGGTTAATCCTGTTAACTCTCCAATTTGTTAGTCTGGTGAATCCAGCGGGTTGAAGGTTAAGGATGATGATGATGAGGTTCTCCAAATGATTAAAAAGAGTGAGTTCAATGTTGTGGAGAAGTTTCTCCAAACACCTTCCAAGATCTCTGTCTTATCTTTATTGATGAATTCCAAAGTGCACCGAGAGGCATTGCAGAAGGCGCTTGAGCAATCTTATGTATAACATGATGTCACGGTGGATCAGTTTGATTATATCGTCGCTAATATCAATTCATGCAACAATTTGAGTTTTTGTGATGAAGAGCTTCCCGAGGAAGGAAGAAATCATAACTTGGCCCTCCGTATATCCATGAATTGTAAATAAGATGCTTTATCTAATGTTTTGGTAGACACGGGTTCGTCGTTGAATGTTTTACCCAAATCTACTTTGGTAACGTTATCATATCAGGGCGCACCCATGAGGTACAATGGTGTGGTTGTGAAAGCGTTCGATTGTTCTCATAAAACTGTCATTGGAGAAGTGGACCTCCCAGTTAAAATTGGTCCGAGTGATTTCCAGATTAGTTTCCAAGTAATGGGCATTCACCTAGCCTATAGTTGTTTATTGGGAAGGCCATGGATTCACAAGGTTGGTATTGTCATGTCGACGCTACATCAGAAACTCAAATTTGTTAAGAATGGCAAGCTCGTTATTGTAGGAGGTGAGAAAGTGTTGTTGGTAAGCCATATGTTATATTTCACCTATGTTGAAGTTGAAGAAGAGATTGGAACTCCGTTCCAAGCCTTGTCAGTAGCTAGTGAAGTTCAGAAGATCGGGGCATCCATGTCTTCTTTGAAAGATGCACAAGAAGTTGTTCAGGATGGAGGCACAGACAAGTGGGGTCGTGTCATAGAGGTCTTCAAGAACAAGAACAAAGCTGGTACGAGATTTCAACAAAGACCATTCTAAGGAGATTTCAATGCTATACAACCTATTTTCCACAGTGGAAGGTTCATTCACAAAGAGGGACAACACTCAGTTGCTATCATTCATGAAGATAAAGATGAATAAGATTGTGCCAACTTTGTGACACAGGGACATACTTGCAACAATTGAGTTGTTGTTGATGTTCCTGTCATTGTGCATCGTTCAAAGTAATATGTCTTATTGTTTACAGAAAAAATTCTTCTCTTATGCCCAAGGGAGAAGTGAAACATTGTCAGGCATTTTCAAATTATCATGAATAAAATGCAATTTTATTCATCCATATTTTATGTTTTTTTACTTTTTGCTTCTTTTTTTTTTAAATGGTAATCACAAAAAATATAGATAAACAATAAATTTTCTCATATCCACATAATATTTGTTTGCACTTCATATTTCTAAAATCAAAATATCAAATTATTATGCCCATTGCTTCTCAAACCCATTGAATATAATTATCCTACTCTCTTTCCAAACTTTGATTTCCCTGTGTTTGAAGTCGAGGAAGAGAATGATGATGAAGATGTTTCCGATGAGTTATCTCGTTTGCTTGAGCACGAGGAAAGAACCATTCATCCATTTGAAGAGCAGATTGAGTTGGTCAACTTGGGTTTTGAAGATGATATCAAGGAAGTCAAGATTGGGCCGCAACTTCGTCCAGATGTTAAGAAGGGGTTGGTTGAGCTTTTTCGAGAATATTCTGATGTGCTTGCTTGGTCTTATCAAGATATGCCAGGTCTTGATACCAATATTGTGGAGCATAGATTGTCGTTGAAGCCAGAATGCCCGCCAGTCAAGCAGAAGTCGAGAAGAACTAATCCTGATATGGCAGTGAAGATCAAGGAGGAAGTGCAAAAGCAGATTGATGTTGATTTCCTTGTTACCTACAAGTATCTGCAATGGGTGGCCAATATTGTGCCTATACCGAAGAAAGACGGAAAAGTCTGCATGTGTGTTGATTATAGAGATTTGAATAAAGCTAGTCTGAAAGATGGTTTTCCTCTGCCACACATTGATATGTTGGTAGACAATACAACTAAGTTTAATGTATTCTCTTTTATGGACGGATTTTCCGGTTATACTCAAATTAAGATGGCACCCGAAGATATGGAGAAGACCATATTCATCACGCCTTGGGGAACATTCTGCTATAGAGTGATGCCTTTCAGTTTGAAGAATGCTGGTTCAACGTACCAGAGAGCTATGACCACTCTTTTCCATGATATGATGCATGAAGAGGTTGAGGTCTATGTTGATGATATGATTGCAAAATCAAGGACTGAAGATGAGCATGTTAAGAATTTATTGAAGTTATTCTAGGATTTGAGGAAGTATAAACTCCGCTTGAACCCTAATAAGTGTACATTTGGTGTTCGCTCTGGTAAGTTGTTGGGCTTTATTGTCAGTGAGAAGGGTATCGAAGTTGATCCTGCCAAGGTCAAAGCAATACAAGAGATGCTTGCGCCCAAAACTGAGAAGCAAGTCAGAGGTTTTCTCGGTCGCTTGAACTATATTTCAAGATTTATATCATGTATGACTGCCACATGTGCGCCTATATTCAAGCTCATTCAAAAAGATCAGTCTTGTGCTTGGATCGAGGATTGCCAAAAAGCTTTTGACAGTATCAAAGAATATCTGCTTGAGCCTCTGATTCTGTCTCTGCCTATTGAAGGAAGACCTTTGATCATGTATTTAACTGTGCTTGAAGACCATATGGGATGTATTCTTGGTCGGCAAGATGAATCTGGTAAGAAAGAATATGTCATTTACTACCTCAGTAAGAAGTTCACCAATTATGAGTCTCGGTATTCTATGCTTGAGAAGACATGGTGTGCTTTGGCTTGGGCTGCTAAGCGTCTGTGTTAGTATATGTTGAATCATACTACTTGATTGATATCCAAGATGGATCCAATCAAGTACATATTTGAAAAGCCTGTTTTAACTAAGAGGATTGCCCGTTGGCAGATGTTATCTGAGTATGATATTGAATACCGAGGTCAGAAAGAGATTAAAGGTAGTGTCTTGGTTGACCATTTGACTCACCAACCTATTGATGATTCTCAGTCAGTGCAATTTGATTTCCCTGGCGAAGAGATTTTGTATTTGAAGATGAAAGATTGTGATGAACCATTGCTTGAAGAAGGGCCAGAACCTAGTTCTCATTGGGGCATGGTATTTAATGGAGCTGTTAATTCTTATGGTAATGGCATTGGGGCAGTGATTATTACTCCTCAAGGCACTCATCTTCCATTTACAGCTAGAGTGACCTTCAAATTTACAAATAATATGACTGAGTATGAAGCTTGCATTATGGGGCTTGAAGAAGCCATTGATCTCAGAATCAAATATCTGACGTCTATGTAAATTTGAATTTGGTTGTTAATTAGATCAAAGATGAATGGGAGACGAATCAACTCGGTTTGATACCGTATAAAGATTATGCAAGGAGGATATCAACTTTCTTTACAAAGATTGAGTTTCATCATATCCCTCGAGATGAAAATCGGATGGCAGATGCTCTTGCAAAATTGGCTTCCATGATTGTGGTGAAGTTTTAGAATGAAGTTCCTAACCTGACTGTGATATGTCTTGATAGGCCAATTCATGTATTTATTGTTGAAGAAATAAAAGATGATAAGTCATGGTACCATGATATCAAATGTTTCCTCCAAAGTCAGATTTAGCCGCCTGAGACATCTTTGAAAGATAAGAAGATTTTCAGAAGATTAGCTGGCAACTTCTACCTGAATGGTCATGTGCTTTATAAGAGAAACTTCGATATGATTTTGCTCAGATGCGTGGATAAACACAGAGCATACTTATTGATGACAGAAGTCCATGAAAGTTCTTTGGTACTCATTCCAATGGACTTGCTATAACAAATAATATGTTGAGAGCGAGTTACTATTGGCTGACAATGGAATCTGACTGTTGCAAGTTTGTGAAGAAATGCCACAAATGTCAAATTTATGCGAGTAAGATTCATGTTCCTCCGACACTCTTGAATGTCATTTCCTTTCCATGACCCTTCTCCATGTGGGGAATTGATATGATCGGCATGATTGAGTCCAAAGCTTCGAACGAGCATCGTTTCATTTTGATGGCTATTGACTACTTTAATTCATAAATACACATCAAATCACCTTGAGAGAAGCGCTCCTTGAATCTGTCCAAACATCATCGGCATTTTCCATAAATATTATGAATTACACAATTGATTCAAAATTGAGTTGAAAATCCGAGAATGCACAAACATTTTAAAACGATTTGCACGATAAAGAAGATCAAATTCATCATAGGTAGGAGTAATAATTAATTTTAAAGACAAAATAAAATGAATATAAATATTTAAATCAATTTTACACAACTTAAGAATCAATTTTAATTGCTTTAAACACAAATAAACACTGTCTAAGTTCAGTGGATACAAATAGGGGCTAGGATAGACAATCAAGTTAAATTTTATTTACATAAATAGTTTTGATATGTCATCTACTATTATTTTTTAAGGTTTTGTCTTCTCTAGGTATGATCAGGTTTTTTGTTTCTACTTTTTTAAGGTTTTGTCTTGCCTGATATTTATGTGCTTGTTTGACACAATTGAGAGTAATTGCCCATCATGTCACTCCAACGAAAAAAAATACTCAAAATGCCACCCTTTGAAAAAAATTTCCCACAATGCCACCTTTTTTGTCCTGTAGTGACATTAATTTAATATTTTACAGGGTCCTCCATCCAAGATGGCGGACGCCCCCAGAGCTGCAGTTGGGGTCCTCCATCTGGGATGGAGTGTGCATTAAAAAATTATTTTTTTTGTTTTTTAATTTCAGAAAATATATTAAATGATTATAATAACTTTTTAATATTAAAAATTAATTAAAATATTATCTTTAATTAAAAATAAATAATTGTTTTTTTAAAAAAAATAATTTTTTTAAAACAAAAATTTACTACTTTTGATATATAATTTTTTTCATAATTAGTTATATTACCTTTTGCATATAATTTGTAATAAATATATAATACTAATTAAGAATCATTATTAATAATTATTAATTAAATCAAAAATTCGAAATTATATAATTTTTTTGTAATATTTATTATAAATATTTAATATTACGAAATATTTCGAAATTAATTGAGAAAAAGAAAAGTTTCAATTTTTTTAATAGAAAAATGAATAATTTTAATTATACTTACAATAAATTTTTTAAAAGTAAATTTATTAATATTTGTAATAAGTATATAATAATAATTAAAAATTAATATTTATAACAATTAATTAATTAATTAATTGTTTTAAAAGTAAATTGTTCTAAAATTAAAATAAATAATAAATAGTGAAGATTGAATATAATGAAGGAAATACACGAATTATAATGTTACGCTTCTAATAGAACTTGTTTTTGGAAAAAGGAAATACACGAAATATACTAAAACTTCAGACATAACTAAGTAGATTTAAAAACAATTAATTGCGACGTTGATTGGGATCTTCATCGACGAAATGACTACCAGTTCCACATCTTGCACGTACTCGAACGCGGTGACCACGACCTAATGGTTGTGTTGAGGTAGGTATAGTAGGGGCATTAGTTGATGAGGGAATGTCAGTGGTTTGAAGAATGGGTGGTTGCTCACGAAAAATTTCGAATGCCTCAAAATTTTCAAAATCCATACTAGGAGAAAAGTTATTTAATATTTGTGTGAATGAGGTTGGGTTTGGGTTTGAAGTTTCTATGGTTGCGTTGTAATAGTCGTTCACATCGGTGGTTGTTGATTGTTGATGTGTAGTAGAGTAATCAAAGTTAGGTGGTGGGATGGGTGTGTAGTTATGTGGGGGGCGTATGTATGGTTGTTGTTGGGTTTGAGAAGTGTAGTGTACTGGGTTTTGTGGTGTTTGGTATGGGTAGTTATTAGGTGTTTGTTGGGTTATTGTGTGGAAGTTTGGTTGTTGGTATGAAGTGTGTTGTGTTTGGGTTTGGTAGTTTGGTTGATGGTATTGGGTGTTTTGTGTTTGTTGTTGGTAGGGTTGTGTATATTGACCTTGTGGTTCATGTTGGGTGGAAGTTGAAGTTTGTGTATAATATTGGTTGGGAGGGATTCTTGTTCGGGGGTTTCTTAATGGTGGTCGTGGTGCAGTCGACATTTGTGATGTGTTACAATGTTGGCGGGGGTCAATAAGTAGTTGCTCAATTGACGCGTTTGTAATGGAAGATGTCGTAGCCAATTAATATATTCTTCGGTTGGCTTCATTTCTCCCTGAAACGTTACCCCAGTCAAACACAGTCGGTGTCTGTTTTCCCAAAGTTGTTGTTCGTTTCTATTCAACGTTGTGTAACTATAATCCCATGACTCTTGCATAGTCATGGTATGTTCTTCTTGTAGGCATTTAGGTGGATTGGGTATTTCTTGATAATACCCAAATTGCAATTTGACCCTATCTGATTGATGCATTTCAACGATCCAGAAGCACAAGATTGGTGTTGTTGCGCTCCAAATCAAATGATCATCATTCTCCAAGGGGGGGTATCCAAGATACGGCCTCCATATAAACTGTGATTGTATTAAAAGAAATACGTAAGTTTACCATTTATTGTTTGAGACATATTGTAATAAAAAAACTAGTCAAACCAAAATTACGTTTGTTGGCGACATGTGATCGAGCATGACACGATACCCATCAAGGTAGTGACGAGGATTTCTAGAACAATTTTTTTTCTTGTTGGTCGAAGCCCATCTAAAAAGTAGAGAAACATTAAATTGAAAGATTAACGTCTTATATGACACAGAGAACAGAAATGTAAAGAAATGGATTTTCATGGAAATATTAAGACTTACATTGATGCATATGGATGACTTGGAACTGCAGAAGTAATTGGTGCTATAAATGGTAATCGTGTAAATCCCCATGTTTGTAGTAGAATAACACACCCCCCCATACCATCAACATCAACGTCAACTGCTTTGCATATTTCCCTATATAGAAACGCTAACACAGCTGATCCCCAACTATATTCAGCACACTTACCCAAATCCTGAACAAATGGTATCCACATACTATGTACATCTTTTGCCGATTTATCAGGGAATAAAGTTAGGGAGATGCACAATATAATATAAATTCTTGTGTATATGATGAGTTCGTCATGGGAGGTATTTTCAGATATTAGAGTTTCTTCTAGTATTTGTTTTAACCAAGAGATACGAACACGTCTACCTTTAATGTGATTTTCTGGAGGTTGACGGCCCAAAAACGTGGTCCATGCACTTGCACTAATCTCGGATGGTCCTACGACGGCTCTCCCATTGACGCGTAGACCCAAAAGCATACTTACGTCTTCTAAGGTTATAGTGCACTCACCAATTGGGAAGTGAAAAGTATGAGTTTCGGGTCTCCATCGTTCAAGTAGAGCATATATGAAACTTGTATCAATAAATATATCCTTCAATTTTACGATGTTTCCAAAACCAGAGGTATCCAAAAAAGGTTGAATATAATGTGGGGCATCAATTAACTTATGATTTCGGGTTCTAAAAGCTCTTTCAGGTTCCACCTGATACACGTAGAGAAAAACAATAAACAAAATAACACATACATAATAATTTTTATTTGTTAAAAAAATAACAAAGCATATGTAAAACAATTATCAGAATGCTAAGTATCACTTACTAATGCTTGAATGTTATCACTAGTTCCCCTATGTTTATCACCCATCCAAAAAAAAGGAGTTTGAGACATATTGAGATTTGTGGTAAAAATGATAGAAGCAAGAGTTGTGGTAAAATTGAGATGATGATAGAGAAGTGAGTTGTGGTAAAAATGAAATCATGAAGGAGTATTTATAGATAACTTTTCATGATGTTTTCTACTTTTCACTTTTACATAATAATACAATTTCATCTGCAGTTCTACGAAGACTTACATACAGCTCTAATGGCCCTAAGTTAATGAAATTTAAATAATTGTCAAACATTTGACGTACATCTTCATCATTACAAATTCGAATTTCTTCATACAGTAGCATGCCATTTGAATTGATGTATGGTTTTCGATAGCGCAGAGCAACAATTTCTCTCTCAAACTCGGTAACACGAAGTATCTGAGTTTGGATGTCGTCAAAACCAAAGTTTTCCAATAATCTGATTGATATTGGATCAGAAATAACATTGTAAGAATCAACCGTTTTAGATGATTTTGGTTTAATAATGTATATTAAACCAATTAATAGAGCCATTTGGGTAGCTGATAGTATTAATTTTCTCAGGTAGAGATTCTATATTGTGTTTGATAAGACCAAACATGCAGTATATATACAAATTGGTGGACAAATGCAGAAGAAAATGCCACACGCCTAGGTCCTCCAACCAAGACGGAGGACACAAACTACACTGCACACACGCGCGCTGTCCCAGATGGAGGACCCTCACGCGCACGCCATTTGAGACGGATGACACCTTTACGTGCGCCATTCAAGACGGAGGGCACCTTCACGTGCGCCATTCAAGACGGAGGGCACATGCATGCACGCCTTTTGAAATGGCGGACCCCAATGCGCCTAGTGTCTTGTCACTTCGTCTCAAAAGCAATACTATTCATATGTAGTTTAGGTCCTCCATCTCAAATGGAGGACGCCAACTGCAGTCCAATTTCCAACCGGCTCTTATATATACATGAAGTTTTAATTTTGAGATTAAACCATACACACAATGGCTCAAAACAATATCACAGTTCAAATTCATTATAATGGTAGTATTTTTCCAGATGTTAATGTCGGGGTCATATTTCAAAACACCAACGTTCAGCAAATCAATATACACCCCAGATCCAATTACATGCGTCTAAAAGAAAGACTCGAAACCAAGCTCCAACAACAGATTACTGATATTTTTTATCGATATTCGTGTTTTAATGACGGTGTTAGCATCGTGACTTATACAACAACGAAAATAGAAGACGACAATGACGTTGGGTTAATGTTCCAGTGTCATTCAACGTATAATTTGTCAAATGTGATTGAGTTATACGTATGCTTAGTAGACAACGATGAGGGTGATCAATTAACGTATCCGACCCAAACTTCTCAATCTCATCAGTATCAAATGAGTCAAGAGACTATAATGTCGTTGCCACCAGTTCCAGAGACTATACTGTCGTTGACACCAGTTCCAGATGAGGATGTCGGGGATGATAGTGACTATGAAGAAGACAGGTACGTAGAAACGCAGAATCTTTTCAGTGGAGAAAGTGACAACTCAGACAACGATATCCCTGTGGTGCATCAAGATCAAGTGCAAGATCTGTACAATCCACCACTACACATGAGAAATCCAACATACTCACTTGACGAAGATGCATCAATTTTCGAAACCACGGAGCCACTACAGATAGAGGGGGGGTTGCTTGGCATGGAATTTAATAGCAAAGAGGAATGTGTATTCGCCATTCGCCAATTTCACATCAGAAACTGTCTTGATTATTCCGTTTATAAGTCTGATTCTAAACGACTCATAATCAAGTGTGTTAACGAAGAATGCACCTTCGCATGCAGAGCATATGTAGGGAAGGGGAGTGGTAATTGGTTGATCACTAAGGTTAGCGGTCCGCACACATGCATGTCTTCCACAATGTCTCAAGATCATACAAAACTTGACTCTAATCTAATATGTAACAGTATCAAGTCTCTAATCAACAGTGATGCCTCACTGAAAGTGAAACACATCATCGCTCATATTCGGGAGACATTCAACTACACAATCTCTTACAAAAAGGCATGGATTTCAAAGAATAAGGCTATCGCTGCTATTTATGGAAACTGGGAGACTTCATACAACGACCTGCCGCAATGGTTGTTGGTCATGAAAACATTTCTACCAGGTACTATAATAGAACTCGAGACCCTTCCTATATTTTCAAATGAAGGGACTCAAATCAGTGGTGCTAGAGTTTTTCACCGCCTTTTTTGGGCTTTCCAACCATGCATCAAGGGTTTTGCATTCTGCAAACCGGTGGTTCAAGTAGATGGCACATGGTTATATGGAAAGTACAGGGGAACTTTGTTAATGGCTGTGGCACAAGACGGAAATAGGAACATATTTCCAATAGCTTTTGCATTGGTAGAGGGTGAAACCGAAGAAGCATGGAGTTTTTTCTTGAGAAATCTTAGAATGCATGTGACACCACAACCCAACCTATGTTTGATATCAGATCGACATCAGTCAATAAAGAGTGCCTATAATAACCCGGATAATGGCTGGCAACACCCTCCATCCTCACACGTCTATTGCATCAGACACATAGCTCAAAATTTCATGAGGGAATTCCGAGACAAGGAACTTCGGAAAAAAATTATTAACATGGGTACCTTCCAAAAAATATCTTTGTTACCATATCTTAAATTAACTTCTACATACTAATTTAGTTTTCCTTTTCATTTTCAGGGTATGCACTAAATGAGGCAACATATGAATACTACAGGGGAGAGATACGTAAGGTTAACATAGAAGCGTTGCAATGGATAGACAATATTCCAAGAGAAAAATGGACAAGATCATTCGATGGAGGGAAACGTTGGGGTCATATGACTACCAACCTCGCAGAATCGATGAACTCAGTTTTAAAATCCACACGCAACCTACCTATTACCGCTTTGGTAAAATCAACATATTATCGAATGGGCACACTGTTTGGGAAAAGAGGACATGATTGGACTAAAATGTTGGGTTCTGGCAAACTGTTCACTGAAAACTGCATGAAGGGAATTGAGGAGGAAGTAATCAAATCAAATAGCCACACAGTCATGCAATTTGATCGTGAGAGATTCTGCTTCCTGGTCCAGGAGACTGTTCATCATAGTGACGGCAGACCGACTACCCATTACAACGTCGACCTTCAGAATCTTACGTGTGAGTGTGGAAGATTCCAAACGTTTCATGTCCCTTGCTCACATGTTATTGCAGCGTGTTCAAGCATAAGACAAGACTATTCTGTGCATATAGCTGACGTGTTCAAAGTTGTAAACGTATTTAAGGTCTACGAGGAAAGTTTCATCGGGATCCCGACCGAAACAAGTTGGCCACAATATGAAGGTGACACGCTATTCCACAACGACCGCATGCGGAGAAACAAGAAAGGTCGCCCAAACAGTTGTCGGATTAGAACTGAAATGGACAACGTTGAAAAAGAAAAAAGGAGGTGTGGTATTTGTCGAGAAATAGGACATATGCGCAGAAAATGTCCAACCAGGCCTGGCCCTTCTACTTAGTTATGTCTGAAGTTTTAGTATATTCAATCTTCATTATCTTTCGTGTATTTCCTTTTTCCGAAAATAAATGTTATAAATATTATTTGCTAATAATATGTCACTATTTATTATTTATTTTAATTTTAGAACAATTTACTTTTAAAACAATTAATTAATTAATTAATTGTTATAAATATTAATTTTTAATTATTATTATATACTTATTACAAATATTAGTAAATTTACTTTTAAAAAATTTATTGTAAGTATAATTAAAATTATTCATTTTTCTATTAAAAAAATTGAAACTTTTCTTTTTCTCAATTAATTTCGAAATATTTCGTAATATTAAATATTTATAATAAATATTACAAAAAAATTATATAATTTCGAATTTTTAATTAATTAATAATTATTAATAATGATTCTTAATTAGTATTATATATTTATTACAAATTATATGCAAAAGGTAATATAACTAATTAATATTAAATAATTATGAAAAAAATTATATATCAAAAGTAGTAAATTTTTGTTTTAAAAAAATTATTTTTTTTAAAAAAACAATTATTTATTTTTTAATTAAAGATAATATTTTAATTAATTTTTAATATTAAAAAGTTATTATAATCATTTAATATATTTTCTAAAATTAAAAAACAAAAAAAATAATTTTTTAATGCACACTCCATCCCAGATGGAGGACCCCAACTGCAGCTCTGGGGGCGTCCGCCATCTTGGATGGAGTACCCTGTAAAATATTAAATTAATGTCACTACAGGACAAAAAAGGTGGCATTGTGGGAATTTTTTTTCAAAGGGTGGCATTTTGAGTATTTTTTTTCGTTGGAGTGGCATGATGGGCAATTACTCCACAATTGAACCAAGTTTGGAAAAGTTCAAGTATAATATTTTTGTTATTTATATGATATAAACCTTTTTAAGATACAGCACAACTTGAGTAAAAAAAAGGCACAACACAACCTTTTCTATAAAGTTGGACAGGCATGAATAATGTTATTTTAACTCGCCATGTTTAAGTAGATAAGATGGTTGAATTATTGAAAACGTGAATCAGATATATATATTATTTTAATCACGTCACACAACATGTACATTATCTATTAAAATACTATATCTGAATAGGTCCTTTTGTTAGGAAATACTTTTTCCAGTGATCCATAACTTAGGCTTTTCTATTAAGTATACTTCAAAAAAGCATTAATCTTATCCCAATGAAGATCCTGTACATATCATATAACGAGCCTTTTGAAAGTTTTTACGCCGGTCAGATGTTTTACATCTTGCAAGCATTGTTGTCTTTGCACACTTCACCCTGTAAGAATGATTGAAAAGTGAAAAAGAACTCAAATCAGCACCAAAACTTATGTTGTGAGGCATATTAAAGTGAAATATGTTACTAACAATGGCCTGATAATGTATACCATATTTTTATATTTTGCTGTGAAACATTATTCTCTTTAAAAATTCAGATCAATCTCCAACTGAAATTCTTTTAGCGTTCGATTTTCATTGTCATCTTAATATCATTGAATTTATTCAATAGAAACATTCTATACTAAAATATGATTCTTTATGCAATTGAGTACGAGTACCTTCTTCTTTCGAGCTTCTAATATTTCTTCAATAGGCTGCCGTCCTGACCAAAATGGACAATCAAAGCATAAATTGAAAGAATATAAACATAATCATTTTGGTTAGCATAACCATAGAGGCAAGAAAGAACAACTAAAATATTAATACGTGGAAATTTTAGTGCGAAAATGTCATTTATCGGCTTTGCAGTTACCTGTAACTTGAAGACGGTACTTAGCCCAAAAACCATAAACAGAATCAGCAATTTTCCCAATCTGTGAATATTGTCAACCCCGTTAATAACATAATACAAGATGAACAAACATCGGAAAAATGTTTTGTACCACAACAGAACAAGTCCTTCAAAGTATGGTAGGAAGACTTACTGGTTCATATTTTGTAATGGCGTAAACCCAACCAAGACCAACTTGTTCATACAATCTTCTAAAGGCCTGCATAATGCCCCACAAGCACGTAACAGTTAACAAATGCATATATAAATGCAAACATTTGTCTAGCAAAGAAAAGTAAACATAGAATTTCATACTGGAGCAAAAAACATTTTCCACTCAACAGTCATATATTACTGAGATTTATCCCTTAATAGTCCTCTGCATTTAGGGATGTCTGTTTTTACTCATTCCCAACAATCAATTATTGAGGAACTAAAAATATTTCATAGATTCAGAGGCCATTGGGTTACTTTTTTTTTTTGGTTTTCACCATGAATAAATGGGATATCGCGGGTACAAATCCGCACTCCTGCATCTGATATCCCACACAGCTACCAACTGAGTTGCCTTAACGGGACTCAATATTGAATTTGAACATATACAAAAGCAATCACATCTAGATATTCATTAAGTGTCATCAATTATCATAGGTTAGTAAAGAAGACCAGGAAAGAAGCCATACTTCAACATCGGTGACAACAGTTCCATCGGATAGAATAGCATGAATTCTTCCCATAGCCTAAAAAGAAAAGGAAAATGTCATTCTACAGCATCGATAAACAAATGCAAGAGATTCTTGAAAACCTCACACATCCATGCCCCAATTAGTCCATTTCTTGTAAAGCAAGTTTTCAAATAATAAGAATCTCCATATGAAAATCACAACAGTTAACGATGTTCTTGAAAAATTAACGAACCAAAACCAAGAACAATTAGTCTTGTAAGGACAGACCGTTTGATAGTCGAGGCCGAGATTCTCCTGAGGAGAGTAATCATCTGAGCTTATATCAACAAAGTTGATGGTGCCGTAACTCTTATTCCTCTCTCGTAGCATATTCACCTAACATGAGAAAGAAAAAGAGTATTATATCAATGACATGAAACAAGGTTCAATAACTAGTGTTTACTACTATATGCATGCCAAAATATTTATTTATGAACAAAATTGGAAGAAAGATGAACCTCTCGCATGCATAGTGGACAATCTCCATCATATAGCATTTTAATCTTCCAATCTTTAGGCAACTGTTGTTCCTCCTCTTCTTTCTTAGAAATTGAGGATTCTACACTTGTTTCACTAATAGCTCGAATGTAACATTGAGACCCTGCAAAACAAAACAGAAAATTAAGCGGTTTTCAATCAGTGATAATAATAATAATAATAAGTTTGAAACCGATGATCTTCGATTGGGGATTATTACCAGGTTTACGAATAGGAAGGTGTGTCAGATGGAACTTGAGAGTGAGGTTGTGGAATGGAGCTGAAAAGAGTGGCGATGGTGGGGTGTAGGGTTTTACGAAACGGGATGCGGAAGTTGCAGCGATTCTGAAAGCCATTTCTTTGTGGAGTTGTTGTTGGAGAAGATGGAAGGTTTTTGCGTAAAGAAACGAGACTCGTATGTATGTTCGCGTTTCATTCTTAACCGCAACTGTTCGCAATACGTGGCAATTTTGGGGTCTCCCATAATCATGATACCCAGTTGGTTTTTCAGCTTTAGATTTCTGTTCTTTCACAAGGGCGAATTTGGAAATTGGACCCATTCATTTTCTTTTTTCTGTTCTTTTACCAGGGGTATAGAGCCACTCATTCCTTATTCTTCAAGTAAGTGTGATCAATTTATTTATTTTTAAATTAAAGGGCGGTAATTCATCTTTTAAAGGTGAAAAACATCTTTTAAAGATGAACACCAAAATCTTCTGGGATAGGATGCGCGTTCATATATCTCATGTCCTTGCACAATTATATTTGATGTCGGGATATGATACATAGGTTCAGGTACAAGTATCCACTACAGATACGAGCTAGGATAATTTTAGAAAAAATTAAGGTTAACGTGATTTTTTAATATTTCGAATAATATAATAGGAAGGGGTTATATCGTTAAAAAGAGGATGAAACCATATAAAAAAAGTATGACAAAATATTAAAGGCGACAAGTCTTATGAACATCCTCCTCTTTATATTCCGACTATTATTCAGTAATTATCATATTTAAGAGATATTTTTTAATCGTTTTCAACTTCTTAAACATAATAATAACCGAAACAATCCTTGTTTTAGAAATAGAAAAAGAATATCAAATGCACAAATTTTTTTTTTTAAATACACAAATTTTTTAAAGATTGCAAATACTTTAAAATTTTCCTTGTTGGTTTTTAAATACACAAATTTCTTTGTTCACAATAAATTTTTTAATATAAAAACTGTCTTCAGTAGTCGCAGATATCCGATTATACTCAAGATAAACATCTATTTTTTAGTGCACAAATACTTTTTAGAGCTAAATTCAATGTGTGCAGTACACATAATGTCCAAAAAATAAGAGGATGTGTTCCTTCAACAATCATACCAGCAACCTTGCAAACAGAGGCATTATCAATAATGATTTGAACAATATTTTCTACTCTAGCCTCATCAATTGTACGCAAAATTAGATCAGCAATATGATATTTATCTTTGTACTCACCTCCCCCATCAATAGCCTTCAAGAACATAGGCCATGAACTTGAAACTGCCATAAAGTTAATTAGTGGTCTTCTTTGGGCGTATGCAACTATGCTCACACCTTTTTCTGGCCAAGTATTTTTGATAGATTGAAGTAGCTTCATTATGTTGGCTTTCTCTCTTTGTAACATTGTAGTTCTTATGAAATTATAATTAGGAGTAAGATAGCCTGAGATACAAATGTTTACAGCATAAGGGAATGCATTAATAAAATAAGGAGTTCTAGCAACATTGAATGACAAACCAGTTGAATGAAATAGTCTAGCTATTTCATATGATAAATCATCGCTTTCCTCATTATTAAATGCATTTGCTAAAAGTCGGTCCGTTTTCTTTTCTTTTACTCATATCAATAGTCTGATTACTTGGAATGGTACTACAAGGTGTCACATCCTCGTTTGGTACCACCACCTCGGGGGGAGGTGAGACTGATTCTGATTCCTGTCTATGACGAAGGACCATCAGATCTGAGGCTAACATTCATTTCACATGAGTTGCATCGTTATTTACATTGTCACAAGGAAGAAGAGGATGGTGGTGATTTTGTTGAGGTCTTTTGAGCCCTGCGTGTAGCTCAGGGTGGACCGGTATCTCAGGGCGGACCAGTAATTAATGTGATGAATTATGAGACTTATGTACTATTCAGACTTATGTATTACTTTTTACTTCTGTATTATTTTTGACTTATCTATTATTTTTTTGACTTCTTTACTATTTTATGACTTATACAATATAATCCAAAATATAACATGAATTCAATATAATATGAAATCAATAGTCAATACAAACCAAAATATGACAATCACATTACAATTATAATCTAACATATTGCGACACTACAGGCGTAATGTGTTGCCATATCACCAAAATCGTTCTCCAACATCTGATTTAGTTTCCAATGTGCATACTCAACCCTAAAAAAATAACTTAAATCAATATATTTAATATTAAGATAAACAAACTATGGCTAATTTCAAACACTTTACCTATTAGTCGTGGTGTTGCCAAAATGCAACACTTGGTTGATCCAAGCTCCAACAAATATATGCATGTGAGGAGTCAACCATGTGTCTTTCACATAATTAAAAAATAGTCTAAAATACATACATGCCTGCTCAAGCTGTTGCATCTGTTGATGGTACTCCACCTCCTCATTAGCCCTTACAAGTTCATACCATAGTTTCTATATCGGCTCTCGAATATCATTCACAACATACTCCTTGCACTTTGCTTTCACATTTATGTTGATGCGAAATCAACAAACCAAATTAATTGTCCTTGGAAATACTATTTGAATTTCTTTTATCAAAGCAATGTCTCTATCAGTTAGAAGCACTTGTGGTCATAACCCTTGCTTAATAAACAACTGTTTCAACTTATCCATATCCAACCAAAATACTTTGTTTACTCCATTAATGTCATACCAACTACTTCAAACAAAGGTTGCTTGTAATTATTTGCCTTGTACGTATTATCCATAATCAACATACTAGAAAACATATTCAACAACTTCACTGATTCTGGGGCCCCAGAAGATATCTCTCATAACTTCAAACTCGTCTTTTTTCCTACTCCAATAAACATAATTTGAATCCTTCATCAGCTTAAACAAATGTTGCATTTGCGTTCTAGGACCCTTGATGTCTTTTTGCATATTACTCTTATGTTTATATATTTAGTTAATCCGAGTCACATTCTCTGGATCTCGTTCTTTCAATGACAACAATATGTGTCTTGGTGGAACATGACGGTTTGTCAAATCAACAATATGTTGTTGGTCATCGACATTAAGTCGACCTGCAAACGAATAACTTTCAAATATATAAGGTAAACCATGGTTGTGAAGTTCATATTTTACATCAATCTTCCAACCATAACCATCTTTTGACGGTGTTGACCTATTTTTGAATGGACAACCACATTTCTTGGTAGCACTTTGTGTTTCACTATCTCCTTCTTTGTATTTTCCGCCTCTATCACAACAAAATATAACTTTGTCACTTCTTCCTCTCTTGCTAGTTTTGGTGTCCGGACGGGTTATTATAACAAGTCACTCTATTGTTGATTCTAGCCTCTCTAGTCCACCTAGTCACCTATTCCCGTGTATTAAATTTTTCTGTAGTTGAGAATATCTTCATGGTATCTACACATGTCTGATTTTTATCGCATATCATCAAAGGCATATCCATACCTGCTAAATATAAATGTAACAAAAATTAATAAAATTTAAAAAGTAAATAAATAAAATGAGTTTCAGAACACTTCAAGGTATGATATTCGATTAAAAAAATACAACATCGGAACACTTACGGAGAAGTTATCCGGTTAATGAAAAAAAACTAAAAAAACACTTGTTAAAGTTATCAGGTTGAACATTATGAAGCGGATGACTATACAACAAGTTATTCGGTTTTGTTAACATAAAAATCAGAATGCTTCAAGTTTTCCAGTTTGATAAAAATACATACTGGATTTCGCCACTCAAGTTATCTGGTTCGCGCAACAGGGATTCTCAATTGTTGCTTTTGACTGACGTGAAAGAATAGTAAAAAAAAATTAAAGTAAAATTAACAAGGATAAATTTGGAATATTTCAAAAATTGTTGGGGGTAAGGAGATAAGTATGGAGATATATGGTAAAATTTTCCAAAAGATAGAGTGCAAGTGCCATGAATCGCCTAATTTACTAATTGTACAAACAAACAATGTTGTTTTACTCTAAGAATTTCATCTTTTAATTTCAACGTTAAGCAATGTACATATTAGCACCTACAATGGCTTCTATTGTGATTATATTGTGATTAGTTGTTTCCAAATTAGGGTTACAAACCAAATATGTGGACAAAAGCTTGGACGGGTTTTTATTAATTCTTTGTACAATTGGTGAGGCAATCAAAATGAGGTCCTATGAAGGATTTACTCACATAAAGCAATAATCTCTCTGAACTAGTATCTTTATACTTATGAATCTATTGCAAACTTTATATTATTTTATGTTTTATATTGTATATAGATTATTTTGTTGAAAAACGTTCGTAAAGTGGTATTGTGTTGAAAAACAAAATGACCCCAATAACCTAACTAAATCGTTTAAATTAACATGCGACTCAGCCAAATCCAACCCATCAAATCGTCTAAAAGAATCGGTAGAAATGGACTTACATAACTCAACCGTGGTTTGAATCCGATGACACTTTTTGACCCAAAACCACCAAACCCTGCCTGTTCTCATTTCCTAGGTAAGAATCCAGTGAAAAAATCTTGAAACTAAAAGAGTGATAATTGAGTAAACAACATTCAATTTCGATAAACTTTTTTTTAGATCTCAATGTTTTTGCAATTGCGTTTCCTTCCCTATGGTGACAACACAAAAGGGGAAAAAAAGCAAAAATTAGAACTAACATAAATTTTAACAATTGTTCCCATAGTTTTATAGATTCAAAGTATGGTAATACATTTGGTAGATTGAATCCATCCTTTAAATGCACCACACATTTGACAATTCTAAATAGACTCTCGAGGACAAATAGGTTTATTCGATAATGATTTTAGCTAAAATACAAAACATGTATGTTTTTCACATTATAAAGTTTTCGGTTTTAGAGGTTTTATTGAGTTTTTTAGACTAATCTCATATCGCTTTTGACCATATTGAGGCATAAACTTTTCAGATTTAGAGGTTTTATTGAGTTTCTTAGGCTAATCCATATCGCTTTTGACCATATTGAGGCACATAGAAGACATGGGATATTTTAAATATTATTTAAGGAAATCATGAATATGGGTTATGCAAAGAAACATGATGTGGTTAAAAATGACAGTTACATCAATATTGTCCGGTGGAGCGGAGAAAAACGGAGTTGATATGAATTACATGTTGGATTAATTTATTAATCCAAGAATTGTGACTTGTGTAATTAATGTTTTCCTTAAATAAATGATACTCTAATGTGATGATTATTTGGGTTGATGGATAATTAAATCAATGGAGTTTTATTTTAAAATTCAAAATTTAAATCCCTTTTCTCTCTCTTCATGGATATTGAGACATATCTCTTGAATGAAATGTGACTGATGGAGTAAGATGATTATAAATAGGGACCTTTAGGAAAGCAACATGACTTTTCTCATTTTTTCTTATAATTACACAAAAGTATTTTCATCATCAGAAATACACATAAGGAAGAAGGAAGAAAAGAGAGAACAATTGGAACATGTCATTCTCATTCTATATTGTATTCATTTTGATTTACCGTGATGTCGTGCGTATATAACTATTACACATAACTAAGTAGGAAGTATATATATATTTAGTATGCAAACGGTATTGTTCCAAAATGTGATATTATATTGTGATTCCAATATGATGTACAATAATAGTATATATATAGTGGTATTGGCATTACATTAACCTTAACATGATGCATGATGTAGTACCTGTTATACAGTAGCATAGCAGTGCATGATGGTAATATATATCTTTTAGTATATATGTTAATGTTTTAATAAATTTACGATATTGTTATTTACTGTGCTTAAACATATTAAAATATCAAAAGAAACTCAATATAAATGTGAATTGATTTATTATATTGATATTTTTTTTATATAATTTATTATTTTAGATTTATTATATCGGGAATTTGTTAATCACCAAAGTGGTCAAATTCATTAAAGTTTATAATTCTAAATTATGAAAAATGAATTTTGATTTGATGTTATATGAATAATATGTTTATGTTAAATGGTATTTATTATTATAAGACATATATTTATCATTCAAAGATGAATCATGACTTATAATTAATTGAAGTGTTTATTAACATACTTATTGCTTGTATATTCAAAGATAGACATGCATGTTATTTTGAGTATGATTAATTCTTTATTAAAGTATGTTCATTTAGCATCAATTTATTTTATAGAAATGTATTTATGCATCACCCAAAGGTGAATTTAGATACATGATTAAAGTTAAATTGGTTTGAATCCATGGAATTTATTCAAAGCATCAACGTATGGGCGTGTTTTTTAAATGTTTGTAGTTGCTACTAATATGTTTGCCTTGGGCAATGCAATGACAAAGTTCAATGGGTTGTACTATGCTAATTGGTTTGAAAAGATTCAGTTTCAACTGGGTGTTATGGACTTGGACATGGAATTGGTAATGTATGACAAGCCCGCAACCACCACAGAGGACAATACGGAAGATGAAAAATCTTTTTTTAGGCTTGGGAAAGGTTCAATAGGTTGTCTTTGAACTTGATTAGAATGACAATGGCTGAAAATGTTAAGCCATTTATACCCAACATTGAAAATGCAAGGGAATTTATGAAAAATGTGAAAGAGTATTCAAATTCTAAAATTACAGACAAATCTGTTGTGTGGAATTTGATGAGTGAGTTAACGACTAAAAAGTTTGAATGGTCTCAATCCATTCATGATCATGTGACTTAAATGGGAAATTTGGAAGCAAAGTTGAAGTCCTTAGGTATGGATGTGAATGAATCTTTTCTTGTACAGTTTATCATTAACTCGCTTTCTCTTCAGTTTGGACAGTTCCAAGTGAATTACAACACCATCAAAGAAGAATGGAACTTTCAAGAAATTAAGACCATGTTGGTTCAAGAAGAAGGAAGGCTAAAGAAAATGAAAGATCATTATATTCATCTCACGACTCTTGATGGAGCCAGTTGCAATAAGGTTAAACCCGACAAGAAGGACAAGAAAAAGGGCAAAGCTCCTTTAAAGGTTAATAAGGCGCGGAGTCCAAAAGGAGAAGAAATATTATTTCTGCAAGGAGAACAGACACTTCAAAAAGGATTGTCCTAAAAGGAAGACGTGGTTCGAAAAGAATGGTATGTTTTATGTTTCCATAAATTTTGAATCGCATCTTATTGAAGAACCAAATAATATTTTGTGACTTGATTCGGGTGTGACTACTCATGTGTCACATATTATACCGGGATTCCTTTTGATCCAAACCATAAAAGGAAGTGAAAAGTTTCTTTATATGTGAAACATAATGAATGCACAAATAGAGGGAATTGGGACGTATATATTGATCTTGGATATTGGTTATCATATAGATCTGAAAAGTTGTCTTTATGTACCTGGATGTGCTAGGAATTTAGTTTCTATTACAAAGTTGGATGGATTGAATTTGAATTTTAGGATTGGAAACATTGTATTTTCTTTATTTAAAGATTCATACTATTATGGTTATGGTATTTTTTAGTAGATGATTTATATCGTTTTAATATTGATGTTAATTTTAAAGAATCTTTGTTTAATATTGAACATGTTGTTGGTAGTAAGCGAAGTACAAATCATGAGAGTTCTGCTTATTTGTGGCATCAAATATTATGTCACATATCAACAAAAAAAAGAGTAACGAGGTTAATAAAAGATGAAATATTATCTCAATTGAATTTTTGTGATTGAAATATATGTTTGGATTACATTAAAAAAAACACCAAACAAATATCCAAGAGTTCATCTACAAGAAACAGTGAAATCCATGAATTGATATTTGTGATCCCTTCGTTATTCCTTCTTGGGGAGGAAAAAAGTATTTTATCACTTTTATTGATGACTTCTCACGTTATTGTTACTTGACATTAAGATTTGTTTCTTATTTTCGATAAGATTTTGATTATTCTTGTTTTCTAATTTGCATAATCTTGTTGCTGCTTGAAAGATCACTAATGTTTCTTTGTCTGATTAGTTTAGAACTTGCTCATTTTCTTTTGCTTGTTTAGAAAGCTGGTTTATCATCATAATATTATATTTTAACTATTGTGTGCTTGTCTATGCAACTTTACAATATGGAAGATTTTCTAGTCAAAACACAGAAGAAATGTTGATTATTACATAATATTTGAAACACTATTATAGTACTTTTCCTTTCCACAATAACTCTTCCTAATCATTTCTTCTGCAGTAGAATATAATGGCTTTCTCATAAACTATTTCAAAGAATCATGTCCTCAAGCAGAGGAAATCATCAGTAACATATACCTGTATGTGTTGTTCAGGTAAATAAAATATTAACTTTTCAATCCTTAAGTCCTTTAAGTTATTTTATTTCTTCATTTGAATTTAGAGTTGATTATTGGTTTTATGTTAACCAATAAAAATGTGTTTTTTTCTTCTTTCTGATAAATATTTTTTCTGATAAATTATTCTCTTATTTATGTGTGTTAGTGGATGATTTATGAGAATTTATGAGTTTTAATAACAGGAAATCAAATCAAATATTGATTATTTATTCAATACTAATTTATCATTAATAAAATTGTTTTTTTTTTACAAATTCATTGATATAATTGTTATTATTGTTACAATTTTGTTTAACTTTTGAATTTTATCATTAATATTGATTTGTTACTCTATTAATTTATCATTCATAGAATTGTTTTTTTTTTTGTCAAAACCATTAATTGAATTGTTTATTTTTTGTCAAAATAATTAATTGAATTGTTATTATTCTTACCATTCACATTTTATTTAACTTTTGAATTTGATTCATTATTGATATCTCTTTTATTAACTACTATCACTTGTTTAAATTTTTTATGAAAGGTATTGCTTACATAAATGAGTTGGAGGAAATATGGACTAGGTTAGAGGAAGTATGGACAAAACACACTATATCTCACGATATGATTGGATCCATATTTTAAAGTTCTTATAAGTTGTAATAATATTATAGAATTTGAAACAATATGGCTTGTCATGTTATTTTATTTATGAATTTGTAATCTCAAATTAGCCTTTTTTTTCAAATAGTTAGTACTTTTTTTAATCCAAATAATTAATAGTTATTTTTTATATAATAAAATAGTTAATTTTTCCATTTTTAAAATTAAAATAAGTTTTTATATTAGATTCTAATTGGGCATGCAATTTGAGTGACTTAATTACTAATTTGCTAATAATGATTTAAAAAAGTAAAAAAAAAAAATTGAATTTATTATTTGGGCTGGATTCTATATTGGCCCAACAATAAATGAAATCTGAAATAAACCGATTTAGTTACCCGAACCTATTTCAACCCGAACTGAAAAAATCGATGGTTAAATTGGTCGAAATTGGGTAATTATATGTCACACTGAGGGTTGGGCCGAATTGGGGTTTTGGGTTCGAACCCGAACCGATGCTCACCCCTAGACATTAATATCGCATCAACCCCATGTGAATTCGATAAATAAATACTTACTTTTAATGTTGATTATTGCAACCATCAACTACCTAGGGAAATAACCTTTATCTGATTCAAACTTGAATTCACATATGAGTATCAACGATAATATTTTCATAAGCCTTTTTCTATCTGTTGTGTTGCTGCGTACAAATTTTTCCTAGACAAGCTAAGTTGCTTGAGGACAAACAACAATTTTAATGCGGGGGAGTTTGATCACAAGTATTTTTACAGTTTTTATTTAGTTAATTTTCCTTATTGTCTGTGTGTTTTATCTGCATTCTACCATAAAATTGGGATAATTTCATTGTATTTCAGGTATACGGCAATTGGCATTGACTGAGGAAGAAAACATAAGAAGAAGCAAAGAAAAGCAAGAAATCAACTTCCATGATGGGCGAGTGGTTATCGACCATAATGTTTGGCATGGTCCCTTAGAGGAAACATGAATTAAGCGAAGAAGAATCCATGATTTTCTTTTCATGATAGACAGACTGTCATCAGGGATAACGCTTGTCATGACGTACAAACCTGCTCACATTGCAACAATTTCCAACATGTTTCTTTGTGGTTCTGCATGATTTATGGAGGTTTCAATTGCTGTTGGAGGGTGAACATAGCTATATATTTGTATTATAACTGATTAGAAAGTGATCCAAGCTTTATTTTGTACTAAAATTACTTTAAAATTCTGTTTTCAAGTTTATGGAAGTTTTCATTTTCACATAATTTAATCTGCTGCATTTTATATTGTTGATATTATACTCTTGGATCCAAATTCTTCTTTGGAGAATGCTTAATTTAAGAATCTTTTGTTTTATTTTAGGTCCCATTTTAGTGTTATTCATAATGCATGATATGCAGTTTTACTGTTAATTATGTCTGAGTAGATTTTGCATAGAGTCTGAGACATGAGAACCGTTATACCGATGGACCTCATATGAATTAGTTGAATACTAATTGTAATAGAATGATGTAATTGTTTTGTGATTTTTGTTTTAAAAAAGAAACATGTTTGCTATGAAAGTAGAAGCATAGAGATACCGTTTACGCGCTGAAAGGGTGAAAATGGTATCTGACTTAGAAATTCAAACGATAGATTCTAAGACTTGCGAAGCGGATCAAAATTGATTGAGCTACTACTTTTGCTTTATAAAAATATTTTTTAAATTAAAATTCATGCTGTAAAACTAGATGTTTTATGAGTTTTAAGGTCTGGTGACACGTCAACAAAAGTGGGCATTACCATTTATTTTAGTATTTTCTAAAAAAAAAAAGAATTCTTGTTACGATTAATATGATAATTCAGATGAGTAAAGTTAGGAGATAAAAGTCATACTCTTGATATCTTTTTTAATATTAAAGAAGTACAATATTTTGTGTTTTTCACGCAAACGAACTAGTTTTACATGAAGCCTTAGATACACGTAGAAACGATAGAAAATAGTACTTGATCGTTGGTCTCTTTGTATTTGATACTTTTTATACTAGTAGATTTAGCCGTATACTTGCAGATTATCTACTATTTACAAAAGCCAAAACTTCTAAAGTTAGACTAGTTAATGAGGTGCTCGAAGCTTTTTACAGAGCCTCTTGTATGGAGATTAATGTCCATAAATCTAAATTCCTCCCCTCTAAGAATTTATCTCGGACAATGGTAATGAAATTTGATGGCATGATTAACTTTTAGCATACCTTTAATAATGGTAAATATCTTGGATTTCCTTTGCTTTCTGGTAGGGTCACAAATGCGAATTTCTTGTTTATCATAGATAAAATTAATTCCTGTTTAGCTAGATGGAAAGGTAGGCTTCTTAGTAGGGTTGGGAGGGTGAATTTTGCCAAGTCTATGCATAGTTTTATTCCTATTTATACCGTGCATAATTTGTTGCTTCCATAAGGCATTTGTAGTAAGATTGATTATTGTATAAGATAGTTAGTTTATGAGGAAAATCTAGTCACTAAGTTAAACCAAAGTTTGGGAAAGTTAGACCTTCTACTAGAGTTGGTATTGGCATCACGAGAGCTCGATCTATTAATGCTTCCATGTTGGGTTAACATGTTTAAGAGTTTCTTCACAATCTTGACAGGTTATGGGTTCAGTTATTATCAGCTAGATATAATTATGTAGCCTGAATCCTAGAGGCGAATAATTACCATATAGCATAGTACACATGTCGTTCTATTACTAAAGCAGTTGAGGCTCTCAGGCCGGGTTTTATCACTAGAGTAGGGAGATGAGACATTTCTATATTGTATGATAAAAGACTCCCAATGTGACATAATTCCTTATCTGGATGAATAAGATACACACATATATATCATGGATATCTCCATATATGGTACTTAGAATTTTGGCAACATCTACATCAATCTTCCTCAGGACATAAAAATGGAGATGACTAATGTATTTACTAATTATGACTCATATGATATTTTTATTTGGGAACCTTCCGTATCAGATACGTATCCTTCCAAACTAACTTATTCTTGGTTAACTTTGGTGTCCAATCCACCTCATATACAGACAATAACTTGGTATTGGATTTGAAACCTGAAAATATTTGTCATTTTGTTTGGATCATCATGCATATGAAGTTACCTATCAACTATACATAGATCAATCATCACATGTCAATAAATGTCGCTTGTTATATATACAGTACAACTAATGAAACCATCTTACACACTCTTAAAGATTGCTCTAAGGCCATACAAGTTTAGAATAGTTTCAGTTTTCCATCTCACATTTATTTTAATGAGGGTGATATATATATATATATATATATATATATATATATATATATATATATATATATATATATATATATATATATATATATATATATATATATATATATATATATATATATATATATATATATATATATATATATATATATATATATATATATATATATATATATATATATATATATATATATATAGAGAGAGAGAGAGAGAGAGAGAGAGAGAGAGAGAGAGAGAGAGAGAGAGAGAGAGAGAGAGAGAGAGAGAGAGAGAGAGAGAGAGAGAGAGAGAGAGAGAGAGAGAGAGAGAGAGAGAGAGAGAGAGAGAGAGAGAGAGAGAGAGAGAGAGAGAGAGAGAGAGAGAGAGAGAGAGAGAGAGAGAGAGAGAGAGAGAGAGAGAGAGAGAGAGAGAGAGAGAGAGAGAGAGATGAAAATTAATGTGATCGTCAATCACAACCCTTTATTTCTCATTCGTTGTTGGGTGATTTGGAAATCTCGTAACGAAGAATCCATCAAGGACAACAGTCGCTCTCTCGGAAATATTTTTAGCCAAATAGTTACTCTTTCACAAACCCCTAGACCTATGTCTTAACACTCACCCCTAGAGAATGTGATAAAAGTCAATGTAAATGGTAGTTCTATTAGTAATTCAGGGCCATCCGAATTTGGTGGTCTTTTGAGAAACTCTTATGGAGGTTGGATCATATATTTTGCAGGAAGTTGTGGTTTCACCTCTAATATTAATATCAACCCTTAAACCATTTCTCATGGTCTTGATATTGTTTGGAATCATGGTTTTAGAAATGTGGTTTGCGAGTCTATCTCTCAAAAGCTTATGAGATTTATCCAAAAGGGTGTGCCTTCTACTAATCCTTATTCATAAAGAGTGATAACTTGTCCTTGTTCACACTTACGAGAAAAGAATACTAATGTTGATTGACTTGCTAAATTATGAGTCTCGTCCTTTCGGAAATTAAGAGTGTTTTCTGTTTATCTCTATTCTTTAATTAATATCTATTTAATCGGTTATATGAAAACTCAATTTTCAAGAACTTAATTTTTTTCTATTGATAAAAAAGTAAAAGAGTTAAGAGGTTAAAGGTGGTTCGCTGTTAATATAAAATAGTTTTACACCATCGTCCAATATAATTATAAAATTCAACCATATTATATCAGTATTTTAAAATTAAAAGTGTGATTTGAAAGAATTCACGTATTTTATTGCTTGACAATGTAAAAATATTTTACATTGTTAGTGTGTATTCTTTTTCTTAAGAGCTAATATATATATATATATATATATATATATATATATATATATATATATATATATATATATATATATATATATATATATATATATATATATATATATATATATATATATTATTTTTCCTTGATATTTTTTAGACAAACCAAAATAATTTATAATTTTTTTATTATTAATAAAATTATTCATCTTTTTCATCTATTTGTTTTCTAAAATAAATAATTAAAAATATAAACGTATATTGAAATTATTAGTACATTAGTTAAACAATTCTTATCTTTTTGTCAAGAATTATATTTTATAGGAAACTTATTTTTCTACCAAGACTGAAAAAAAAATGAAAAAAAAAGTATAAAGGAGAAAAAGTGTGATAAACCAAAATTCGCATGCTACGCACGTGTATCTTTCTTCCCAAAGCGCTCTGTTCTGAACTTGAGCAACATCATTTTCACATCAACAAACCATGGCATTCTTGTTGAACAAATCAACCCTAGCTTCTCATTTTCGATCCACATCTCAGGTATTCATTCTATTCAAATTACACATCGAATCCTAATCATTTCCATTTCATAATAACTTGGAATTTTGTTTTTTCATCTCTGATTCATTATTGTCTTAAATCGAAAGCAGAAAATCGAAGATCCCGTTTCCCTCTCGCGCCGTCAGTTCCATGTTGAACCCGGGACTCGTGAAAAAGCTGTAAGCTTCTACTTTTCCATTTTTTGTTTTTACCTAATTTTCTCTCGATTTAGGGCTTCTAGGTTACGGATTTCATTATAAATTACTTCGATTTAACCTTATATTAACCCAAATAATTTGTTGATTTTTTTATGTATATCACTTAGTAGGCATCATTTTTGTGATTTCTTTTATTTGCTGCAGCTCTTGGCAGAAGATTCAGCTCTCAAGCCATTCAAATCATATAAGCAGAGTGTAAAAAAGCTCCGGAAAATTGGGGATGTTTTAACTATTGTTGTTGTTGCAGGTATGCTATCTTCAATCCTTCTTTTGATAAAATAAATGCGGGTTTAGGGATTTGTAGCACGGATACCTCGAACACGACCCCGACACTGACACGGTGACACCAGTAATAATTTGAAAATTTGGATAAATTAAACTTAATCACAAGTGTCGGTGCAAGTGTTCCACACGGACACGAACACTGACACATCTTTTTCAGAGGTGTCGGTGCTACATAGGTGACAGAAAATTAGATGATTTTGATGTGAAGTGATGAAACCATGGCTTTGGTTTGTCATTAAAGTTTTCTAAAGGAGTCTGAAATCTGAAGCTAAAACATTTGAATGGGCCAAGGTTATTAATGGTGTATGGCATTTGATGGCCAAATAAGATGTTTGACATTAGCAAAATCCTTAGGAATTTGGAAATCCAGTATGCTTCTGTAGTTTAATTATTAATACAAGATTACTTCAAAAATAATTGGGGTTACCGAATCTCATAGATTATTAAAATTACACTATTTGGATATTTTTCTAAAAATAATGCATTGCGGGGGATGTGATTCTCTTTAATCCCGAGGGTGCATTCTTGATACATGATATTATCACAGCCAGTTTATGATTGAATCAATTGGTCATTTTTCTTACCAGTTATATGGTTCCTTTTTACATCAATAATTTCCTCATATTTTAGCAGCTTCATTAGTCACCAATATAATCACTTCCATAATTGTTGAAATTCTTAACTGTACATCTCGTTGGTTTTGAAGTTCTACAATTGGGGTACCCAGTCGAGTAGGAGGTACCCAGTAGTTCCTCATCGAGTAGTATGAGGTTCCAAGTCGAGTATTTAAGTGACGTAGTTCTTCCTCCCTGATAGCTAGCTTTTAAGTAAAGGTTTCCAAGTGCTTGGATACTTATCAGTTGGTATGAGAGCTGGTTCCCGGTGGTTCGGGAAGGGCTACTTTCAGAGAGGCTGACTGGAAAGGCAGAGTAATCAATGTAGAGTGCAGTCACCGAGATATCGGCGTTCCCAAGCATAGCTATAATAGGGACTTGGATATTATGGGGTCTCCAAGTCCCACGTATGAGATGTTCGGTGGAGCATTTTAGTAGTTTAGTTGTCCCCCCTTAAAAGTTAGCTGTTAAGGGAGGGTTCTCCAAGTGTTTGAATTGAATAAATGAGTCTATTCCTATAATAATCACTACATTGTTGACAAAATAACCTTGTATTTACTGCCAGTTAATATGTTTCAAATGTTTCTTACTTTTGTAAGGAAAGGTTTTGCTTAAAGTTGAATTCTCAGTTACTACACATTGATGGACACATTTCCCCGTCTTTGACATTGTCTACAACATAGTCAGTAATAGATGTTACTAATAACATTGAAACAGCGTTCTTGATTGACCTTATGGTGTAATTAATTTGATCCATATGTGTCGTCACTTTTATGAAGTAATAGTTAATACCTTTTTGTGTAATGTCACTTTTATGAAGTAATAGTTGATACCTTTTTGTGTTGGTCTAATATCACACATTTTAGTTCCTATCCGGTTGTATATTGCCAATTGTGCTTTGACTAGGAACTGCCTCTGTTTTTCTAGTTAATGCTAGACTCTGGCTTAAATATGATAAAATGGGTTAATTCAGATTTGATTTTACTTCCTGTGACTTATTGTGCCATACTTCTACTGTTTCACTTTTCAACATTGACTGATATTTTGTGATGTTTCAGGATGCTGTTATGAAATATATGTCAAGGCTTCTACGAGAGAAGAGGCTCGCAAACAGTAGTGTTCTGAAAGTGCAGAATGAGATGAACATTTGGATGTCAGTTTTTTTTACATTGTTTTTTTATGGCAACAATTTGGATGTTATGATAGCCATGTTAAAATAAACTGAAAGCACTAGAACCCTAATATTGCTTGTGCATGAGTAGTTTTTTCACCACTCAAGATGTGCGCGTTCTGATAATATTGATTGCCGGATCATAGTCGAGAGAGTAGTTGTGGAGTGTGTTATTTATTGTGATTCTGTAGTCAAGCTTTCACTTAAATGTTCTATGAATCTGGTGATCATATAGTAACTTACTGCTGAGCAAAGATCTTTTGCCAGTTTCTTTTATCTCGAATTTTTCATGTTTGGGAGCTAGATTTCCATTAGTCTGGCTATTCTTCATGAGAATGGTTAGTAAATGAACAATAGCCCTTGTTACACATTTAGTCTCTATACATATATTTACTGGGTTTTTTTACGGTATCAAGTTTACTGTTTTTTAAAATCGATTAAATATGACTTCGTTATGTGGCTCTATTAGTGTGAATAGCACACACAGGCTTGATTCAAATCTTGAAGGTTTTTGATTTGAATCATTAGAAAGCTTGATTTGAATAATTTTTGACAATCAATTTTTGGATTTTTGTTCTAGTTGTGTGATTCTAATCGTATTTCTTGACTCGAATTATGAAGTGCAAATTATGGGTTTTAAGTTCTTGATCTGTGTAGGAGTGTAATTGGTTTGGTTTGTATTGGTTTTTGGTTAAAAAATTGTCTTAATTGACAAGATTTTCATTGGTTTGGTTTTGGTTTTGGTTTGGTTTTTAGTGTTCTTTAAAATTAGATCCTCGGTTTGGTTTGGTTTGATTGATTAGTTTGCAATCCTTTTTTTCAGACATTATATTTATCTGTATATTCTCTGATATTATTTTTTAAGCGTATTTTATGTTATTATTTTTTCAAATAATATATTTTATATAATATATTTCATACTCTTCTTTTCAAATAATTTACAAGTTATTAATCCATACAAAATATTGATATGATTTTCATTTTATTATGAAATAAGTTCATTATCGAATATAAAAGTTGACACTTGGCATGAGAAGGTTGGGAAGAGAGTTGGAAGCTTAACACACAAATCAACATGTTTTACACTTTAAACACATATAAATACTATTTTGTAACAAGACTAGATGGAAATTCGTTGAATAAGAATAAATAAAAAAATGTTAAAAAAAAAATATAAAAATTAAAGAGAACTTGAACATGAATAAGACAACAATAATCTATAAGAATGTATGTGGTGAGAGAAATAGTGGCGGCAGACAACCATAATAGTAGTTTGGTGAGAGTAAGTATTGAAACGAAGGAAGTGTAAACAAAGATGGATAAGAATTGAACCGATACAAATTTTAGACTTAATATAGGACTAAATAAAAGATTAAGTAGGTGTTTATAGTCATTAGTCGCTTCATCGGCTTGATGATTCTTAAAAACTAAAATTGAGAATTGAACCAAACCACATTGATTTGATTTGATTTTTGAACCAAATAAAAAAACAATCATTTTTTTGTTTGATTTGAATTATTGATTTAATTGGTTTTTTCTAATCCACTTATACCCCTAAATATGTGCAGAATGTGAATTATCAATTAGATCTATTTCACTAAATCTCCCAAATCAAGACCTAAGTGATTGTTTCAAGCCATACATTGATTTTTTTTAAAAGACACACTTGTCTGTCCCCCTAAGCAACAAACCAGGCGGTTGCTCCATATACACCTTCTCTTATAAATAACTATGCAAGAAAGCATTCTTCACATCTAATTAAAACAAAAGCCATTGGTGCTTGGCGGTAAGAGATATAATAATACAAATAGATGAAAGTTTAGTCACAGGGAAAAAACATCAGTATAATCAACTCCATATGTTAAAACATATCTTTTAGCAACTACCTGTCCATTATCTGAATCATTATCTCATTCTACTCGAATTATTATTTTTGTTCCTGACTTGAATCTTAAGGTTATTTTTTTCCTTTTAATTTTTTGCATAATCTCAAGCACATATATAACCATAATTCTTTCTCTCTCTACACAAAATATTTCATTCATTACACATTTTCACACCTTTTGAAAAAACTTTGAGTTTTCTCATTCA
This sequence comes from Lathyrus oleraceus, assembly GCF_024323335.1. NCBI lineage: Eukaryota > Viridiplantae > Streptophyta > Magnoliopsida > Fabales > Fabaceae > Lathyrus > Lathyrus oleraceus. The sequence continues at coordinate 252,781,459 of NC_066583.1, forward strand.
CACAAAACACCTTTTCTCAAATAAACTTAAAGAAAAACGTTTGCGCACATTATTTTCTTGGGCCTTTGGAGTTTGTTGTGAGATTGCATATGCAATTATTCATCTTCAACCACCAACATTCACCATTTTTGTTTGGTTTAGCTTCTCAACTCTTGGAGTGTGAGGTTTGTTAAGAGAAGGATTTAGGAGCTAACATATATGAAGTCTTGAGTTTTTTAGATTGACAAATCAAGTAGTGGTTGTATAGTTGGGTTTGACAATCCAGCTAGGAGAAAGAAGGTTTTCTTTTCTCCAAGAAATCTTTGGTAGAATTGAGTAAAGGTTGCTACAGTCGAAGTTAGAGTTTCTAGTTCAGATATATCAAAGGCTCGAACAAGAGACTGGTAAGGCCGAGTCATGGTCCCTGCAGACAGATGCTCAAGGCAGAATTCTTTGGAAGGTGAAATATCAAGATCGAGTGAAGATCTTTTAGGGATCAACATCATCAGTATATTAATCAAAAGAGAGGATTAGGATTGAAGCTACTTATTTTAAATTTCAGCATTATCGTGAATCATCTGATTGTATTAAACAAACGTTGTAAACAATTGTCATAGTGGAAGACTAACGAGTTTTCAATGGTTTACCATTGGAGAACTAATTAAGCGCTACCGAGGATAAATGCACTGAACCAGGCTAAATCTGGTGCACAATCTCTCTTTCCCTGTCTCATTTAACTTTCCGCATAGATTTACATGTTTAGGCTTTATCATTTTTCTAGAAATTGCATCCTACTAGGTTTTATTACCATATAAAGATTTCTGTGTAAATTTGGTTTGTGCTAGACTAAGTCTCTAAAGAATCTTCTTGGAGTTTATATGTGTAAACTTTATTCGTATAATTCTTAAACAATTAAATAAATTCGAATTACACATCTCTTGTGAATCAGAATTAGATTAATTGTCATATTGATTCTTTAACTTTATTCATCTATCTTACATATTATTTTCTGAGTATAAGTGTAAATCGTGAAACCACTTCAATTGCAAATTTTGTAAACTCCAATGCAAATCATTTTTATAAAAACTCGGGTTTTAGAAAGGAATTTTTGAAACTGGTTTTGGGGGAATGTTCTATTTAACCTCCCTTCTGGACCGTTCTACACTCATATTTCACCCAACATGTAGATCGCAACAGGTATGCTAAAAATAATGCTAATTCAAAGTTTTCAGGAGATGATTCCATGTAAAGCTTAAAGCCGGTCACAACTACTTATGTTAGTCGTCTGGAATGCAATAAGCAGTGGTTGACCCACTTGGTTAAATTTCTCCTTTAATTTATGCACAACATACACACTACTTATGTAATGTAACGACATTTCCTTGAGTAATTAATAAACATTTTCTTTTTGCTAAACTCTTTTTCTTTGTGATCATAATGAATAACCCCAAGTCTAGGGTGTTACAAACATTTTACAAGTATAACTAAAGCTCTAAGGGTGCTGTCTTAAATGATTAAATCGTACAACCAAATCAATAAAAACTCCATAGTGCAAAAGCGCATGTAAAGGAAACAAACCACAAAGAGGCAATAAATGGGCTCACCTCTCTCTGGATAGCTAGCCACTCCAAAGACCGCAGTGAATCCCATCACGTCAACCTCAAACCTAGTCTTCACACGGGGGAAGGAAAGAGGTATCGACCCTTAGCTAGACATGACCTTAGAGACTTCCAATAAAAATCTGAGTTTAACCTCGAGAAACATAGCTATCTCTGAGGTAAACAGACTCATGGTCATGCATAAACACCATAATAGGTAAAAATAATAGCAAAAAATGAAATTGAATATATACGTTGTCATACATGAACCATGCAACTTACATGCACATCAAGGCACACTGAGTAGGAGCCACCTGGAAATAAAAAGTAAATGGATTATGCATCTAGCTAATCCCCAAGGGAGGTTGACTTTACATCCATCAACGATTGATTAGGACTAATCTGCTTGCTTAATATGCACCGAGGATAAAAATGTTCCACCTGTTGCAAGGAATTTTCAAATGACTCGTGCACGATAGGGAAAAAGTTCTCCACCAACTTCAAATACTCCTTAAGTAATGCAAGATTCTTATGAGACATTTCCCTATGACTGTTTTCAAGCTTCTTTTAACCTTGTTGAGTATTTTTCAAAGATCCCTCAAGCTCATCTACCCTCTTACGGGAAGGACCCAGTTCCTAATTTTCCTCACTAAGGGTGGCCTCGATAGTAGAGAGTGTTGTATGAGTAGAATTAAAAGCCTTACTTTATTCGTCACTTCTTGCGCGAGGGACTTCATATTATCAACCAGTGTACTAGGGCATCTAACGGTTTCCATGAAGCTTCCATTTCAAGAAAGGAGGTAGAAACTTACTAAAGCTCCTCTAGATAACAATCTCGCTTAATGGTAAGAGTCTTGACACCCCCTTTTGAATCACCTATTTTCTTGGAAAATATGGTATGATATGAAGACTTCTCCATGCCCAACATCACCAAAGGCAGAGACGGCTGATGCCTGGTGAGTATAGTAGGTCTGATCAAATAGTTCCTCTTTATAGTTGTGAGTTCCCTGAGTCCTCAACGCACATGCACACACACACACACACACACACACATACACACACACACACACACACGTACACACACACACACACACACACACACATATATATATATATATATATATATATATATATATATATATATATATATATATATATATATATATATATAGAGAGAGAGAGAGAGAGAGAGAGAGAGATCTAATACGATAACACAAGAGTGGACTTATAAGGTTATCACTACGACGTCCAAGTCAGTTAGAGAGTACAAGATGAGTGAAGTGAAATCATGAGATCATAAAGTGTACCTTAAGTCTCATGTGTGTCAATTATATATGACATATAATTTTATTTGAGTTTTGAATTGTTGGGCTTAATATTTAGATCTTACCCATACTAGGCCTTTTGCCAACCCATAATTATTGTGATTCTCTTAATAGGGAATCTTCTCTTGATGGATCTTCCTTCAATGCTCTTTTTTCTGATGATGATGCTGGAAATGATCAGATCATCAATTTTGCGCCCGCTCCCTCCATAGGAACAAGGGATTCAACTCCGTGGATCTATGTCTTTGCAGGTATAAAACTGATAAATAATTGATCCCTAACCATCATAATGTTTTGATGATAACAAAATTATTAACAATAATGTATGAAAAAGTCGGTGGTAACCAAAATAAAATTATACAAGGTCTCCAACGATGACAATAAACTTGAAGACACTAAGCCTCATCAAGCCAAAGCTTTAAAGTCCATCATAATGCAAATTTTACTGATATATGTAGAAAGAAATCAGTGTCATAAAATAATGTTCAAGACTCGTGCAATGCCTATAATATATAAATATCAACTGTTAAGTGATGGTAAATACATTGAAGATATCTCAAGTTGTATCAAGTCAAGGTCTTTGGAAGATGTTAAAGTCAAAGATAATAATGTCAATACCTAAAGCTTCAAAGTAAGCTAGTATAGTCATGTCAGGTTGAACGAACTGTGTATTGTAAAGGCACAAGGAAATTCTTAGAATAACTATGGTAAAAATCACACACACATACACACACATACACACACACACGCACACACACACACACACACACACACACACACACACACACATAAAAACCAAGAGACACCTATCTTTATTTTCATAAAATCACCATTAAATCTCTTTTAGGTATACCTAGTTGTCAAAGGATTGTCCGATTGATTATGACAACTTTTTGAACTGTCTAATCGATTATATCATTGGCCTAATCGGTTAGATGGTGATGAAATACTTCTATAATTTTTCCTTAGTGCCTTTAAGAGTGTTCTTGTGCCTAAAGATAATATATTTGTTCTGAGTAAAATGGGGATTAATTTTAATTTATCAAGAGTGCATTATCTCTTGAGTAAATAATTATTTTATTGTTTGGTTAGGAGCTAAGCCGTAAAAACCCTGCTTGTTTTTTTGGGAGATTTCATGGAAGTTCTCTGTTTGATTCATGAAGATCAACCGGTGAAAATATCCATAAAAGTTCCTGAGTTCAGCCTAGTGTAAAAGCTCAGAAGGTTCGATATTAGCATAGTGTAAAATATCAGTTCAGTTCAATATCAAACCAATGTAAAATCTTGGAGACTTCATCTTGGTTAGAGTTCAGCCTAGTATAATAGCTCAGTTCGGTTTGTGGTTAGCTTGATATAAAATCTCGATTCGGTTTGGAGGATAGCCAGTTGAAAACTTGATGCTTGTCGTGACTATATATAAAATATAGTCTATCGGGTACTTGACGGCAAGTGCACAGTCCAATCGCTTTAGTTTTAAAAGATATCGATCCCACAGGAACCTATGGTCAAACTAGTGTTACTAACGTCACTATGTTTAGCTAAGGGAATGATTAGTAGAAGTTCGGGTGCAGAATAGTAAATCTAAGGGAAATTTAGTTTTAAGAAAGAATTGATGGAAGGAATCAGTATGCAACGCATTAATTGTCAGGGATTCGATAAGTCACCGGTGAATAGTTTAAATGCCAAATATCTCTCAGTAGAAAATATTTATTTAAAAAGCTTTATCTCACACTCTCGTGATTGTTGTTCGGCCTATAACTTTAAGTCAGAATGTACGCTCTCATTGTCCCATTTGAAGTTAAAATTACTTTTTGAAAATAAATAAGTTCTAATTGCTTTTAAAGTGCTCTCGTTGTTTTTAAACTCAATGCCTAATTTTTACTATCCAGCTCGAGCCTCACGCTCTCGCGATTGTTGGTTCTCACCTTAGTTAATTTCCCACTCTCGTGGCAAAATCGTATTAAATAGCTTCTCACGCTTTTGTGATAAAGTTAATTAAATTTAAATTAAAAACTTTAGCCTAAAAGATTGTTTGAGAAAAAGAATTTTCACCGGTTATTATTAAATCCCATCTAATTAAATTGTTACATACCGATACCGGTAATTTAGCCGGACATGTTAAATAAAGCAAACACGGAGCATAAACAAATCAACATTGCGGCAAACATGATTATAATAATAATTGGGCAATAATAATAATAGTTTAATAAAAACCTGGCAATTGAAGTAATAGAGTATGGCGAATCTTGGAGTACTTGAGCAGTCCTCCACAAGTCGGTAGGATTCTGCTTCTTCAATACAATTGCTTACTAAATTAAATAAAGTGTAGTAGTTCCCCGGTGTAGAAAACTACTACTATGGCTAACTGGAAAACGAAAAGGAAAAGGGAAAAAGGAAATTCTAAAAAGAATGGAAAATGAACTGAGGCAACGGAAACAAAATTGCTGAAAAGAAAATAACTAAAAAGCTAGAATGCTGTAAAAAAATCAATTGCAGAGCGTAAGTGTAGCTTTCTAATTTTTTCCAACTTTGGTCCTTTATATAGTGCCTTCATAGGTCTTGGCGGTTGAGAAATTTAAGGAAGACTGGTTGAATGAGGAATCCACGGGGGAGTCTTGCTGTTGGAGAGAATTTAGGCACGTTTGGGTGCCTCTGGCTGACTGTTTCAAAGCGTAAAATCTGGCCGTGTGACGCTCGTCATGGGCCTGTGACGGTCGTCACAGGCTGGGTCGTGACGGTCGTCATGAAGCTTGTGACGGTCGTCACATCAACAATTTCTGCATTTTGGTTTTCTGCTTTTTCCTGTGCTTTCTCATCTGTTTCTTCTTCTTTTTCTTCCTTTTCTATATTTTGCTCATTAATGCTTGGAGATTTAAATACATGCAAAAACAACTCGAATACTTGCGGAATAATCGGAATATTAATTAAAATGGTATGATCTTTGAGTGTAAATCAAGGCAAATATCTGATGCATTTTCGCGTTATCAAACTCCCATAAACTTGAACCTTTGCTTGTCCTCAAGCAAATATAATTTGAAAACAAAGTTAAACGCGAATACATTACCCATTCGTACGTGGTTGTCAGGTGGATTGTTAAGATGTCTGATATTCGAGCAAAACACTAAAGGTACTGTGACGACACGAGCATTAAGCTTTAGCGTAGATCTCTCCTTTGCACAAGCCAGTTCGAATCATGCTATTATAGCTCAACCTAGTGTCTCTCATTCCTATTTCATCCAGTTTCATTCTAGCGCAATCACATTAAGCCCTTTGCCTCCGCACGCACTTAGTGAAGTAGCCGATTAGTGACTTTGATCCTTTTCTTAGCACGTGGGTCTGGTACACTAGTGCGGTACCCCTTTTTATATCCCCTTTTTGAAGGTTGTGGGGGATCGAGCCGTAGTTCGCCCTACCGAGTCCAGTACCAGGTACCTCTGGACCAACCAACTGGGGTTTCTGTTCTTTCTTTTTGTATATCTTTGCAACCTTTTGTATGGTTCGTTTATCAATCTCTTGATAGTAACAGTATGAAGGAAATTCTTAATTTATAGGAATCAAACACTTATATTCATCGGCTCTCCATGTGGTTTGCGCTTGAGACGGTGCTGACTGCTAGTATAAACTACTAGGGGTTAATCTAGAATGGAGACTTAAGGTGTCGGTATAATGGTTATTCAAACTGATCTCGTAGAAGTGAGGGATCTAGGGTGTCGGAACGGTATCAATCTTGTTAGATCTTTCTCAGTTTTCCTAACAAAACCTCTGCAAGACAACCTATATACTCGTAGGGTATGTATTTAATCTTAAGGAGGAAATTTTTTTTTGTTATGCCAAAATGTGTATAAATGATCGATAAGGACAAACAAAATTTTTTGTATTAGCTGAAAATACTAACAATAGAAACAAGTAGAGGAGTGATAGGGATTTCCTCCCATATTTAATCAATGCATTGTCCTCAATGCGACAGTATACAGAATAAAAAGAAGGAAAATAATGTCACTACTCGTCGTTACGCTGCTGGCTTCCGCGTGCTCTGGCTCTTGCTCTTGCGCGCTCACCTCTTCCTCGCTGGGTAGGATCCAACCCTACATGCTGAGTGTACTCCTGGATGGCATCTACGCAATATGTCAGGGCACTCATCTGGTCAGAAAGCTCCGCCATCCCCTGATCATGCCAGTTTGCATAATCGTGCTGATCCCACTGTATTTGCTGGATCGCTTGCATCATTTCCGTCTGGCGTTCTTCCATTCTTTGGTTGTGTCGCAGCATCTCGACGTAGATGTTTTCCATGGAGGCGGGTCTTTGCCCGCTTCTTCGCTGTCCTCGGGAAGATGTCTCTGCAGGGTGCTCTTGAGGTGGTTGAGGCATGCCTCGGTCAAGCTCCTCCTCAACTTCATCTGCTCCATTACCAGGATTTCCTTCATTTGCCTCGGGGGAATCTAGATCAAAAATCCAATTCGCCATATCTTTCGGATATGTGCGGTTCCTGTTGGGCATGATGATGCTTCGAACTATCTTGTTTCTGACAACAGGATGGTACTTCCCGCCGTCTCTCGTTTTGATCGGGTGTGAAGCACGGCAGTAGTCGATGTCGAGGAATTCGGCTGGCAAAGCTGGCAAGTTGGCTAGCCTATCTCTTATATTCAAGCCTAATGCTATGGAGGTGATGATTCCCCCAAAACAAAACGCCTGGCCACCTCTCATGCACACAGCCTGGATGTTGGCTAGTAGGAAATGAGTGACATTGAACGTAATTGGGGCAAACACACAGTGAAGAAGGAAAAGTTCCTTGGAGTTTACCTTATGATTGCTGACTCTTCCAAAAACTGTGTGTCCCAGGACTCGGTGGAAATATCTAATGGCTGGGTTGTGAATATATGTTGTGTTAAGCGTATCCCAGCTCATGGCGTTCATGTTGGTGAGGTTGTGCCAAACTTGAAATGCTATCTCTGACCATCCGTCAGGGATACAATAGTGAATTCCTTATCCATGTCGGAAACCAAGCATTCTCGCTATCTGAGTTTGATTTAGGGAATACTCGGTTCTGAACATTCTAAATGTGGCGACTCCGGTGAGATACTGACTTGCGCCAGGTGGTGTAATATAGGAGTAGGAGCTCAGAAATTCCAGGGTCAGCGCTTCGTAGGTTGGTTGCGGTGTGGTACACAGTTGCGTCAAGCTGGAGTTTGTTAGCATCCACTCCACGCCCTCCAAAAGTCCTAACTCTGTCAGGCATTCAATATCAACATACCTCGTGGCTTGGACTGAGCGTTGGTAGAACTTGAGGTAATTGTCTCTTTGGTGTTCACCGGCTTCTCCATTTCTGAATACGGCGGTTGAGAGGTCGGGAGTAGCTCTGTCTTGACGGACCATTGATACGATTTATGAAACTTTTGGTGTTGGTGGGTGAGATGGAATATTGTGAGTTACACGCTTGAAAAAAAAAGGTAAAGAATTGAATAATGGAGAGCAGAATGGTATGAGTGTGGTGACTGATGAGGAAGAATAGAGGAAGAGCGCCTACATTTATAGGCGAGATCTCTAGATTTCGTGACGGTCGTCACAGGGGTGTGACGGTCGTCACGCGCAACGGGTGCGTAACGGTCGTCTGCAACGGTCAGGTGCTTGTAACGGTCATTTGCATGCCGTGTGACGATCGTGGTAGATCCGTGACGGTCGTCACGTCTGTGAGATGGGCGTCACACTATATGTGACGGTCGTCACACGCTGATTTTCAATTTTCTCATCAAAGGTTGCAGCAGTTTTAATTTCAGTAGCATATGATAACAATATAATATGATAACTAAGCAATTGAATTTAAAAGCATAAATGAATAGATAAATAAATATAGAAGCATAAATAAATGAGTAGCAATTGAATTAATAGATTGAAGTTAAATGTAAGATAGAAGAAAAAAAATAATAGTAACGATAACAGAGCATTAAACAAAAGTAATAAAATAAATGAACAAAGGTAATAAAATAAATGTGCTCCCTCCCCACACAAAACAAAGCAGTGTCCTCATTGCTTAGTGCGAATAGGAGAAATCAGTGGTCAGTAGTATTAGCCACGATTTTGTCCCAATGCAGCTACAACCTGGTTCAGGTGATGAAACTGCTCGACGGCTATATCCATAAGGCCTAAGATATCAAAGCGCATGATCTTTATCTCTTCTTTCACAATTGTGATGTCAACATGGAAATCATTCAGTCGGGTAAGAAACATGGCAAGATTATCAGCATATGGTGGAGGAACCAGTTCATCAATGTTATAGTAGTTGGGAGGTGTTTCAGGGTCAGATTCTTCCACATGGATATGGTCATTGATATACTCATATTTAGGCGGTGTCTCGGGAGGTGAAGGTGGATCAATAAGGTGTTCATCTAAGTCATAAAGCCAGTTATTGCGGTTGTGAACACTCGTTCTCTCATGGTTAGGCAAGGTAAATAGTCGGACCACTTCGTTATTGATTAAATAATCAAAAGTATCCGGCCCAAGGTTTCCTATGATTCTATGATCAAAGCAAAATTCGATATCCATGGGTCGGATGTTTCCAAATGGTACATGCTCGTAAAGTGGACGTCTAAGTCCGATGGCGTCTGCTATCATGGTTACTAGGCCACATATTATTATTGGGGTATGATTGTTCTTAGCAATGTGAACAAATCTTTCCATCATGAATGTCACGATATTGACATGTCAACCTTGATCGACACATAGCAAGATGAAAAGTTCATCGCATGACACTATGGTGTTGTTCTCTTCCTTACCAAACAGGGTGTGGGCCAGTATTTTATGGAAGTAGCAGATAACAGGGTTATGGATCATTTGTGAGTGCATCTCATTCGGGTTAGGGTTGGAATCTCTAGTTAAGCTACCCCAAAAGTCATCTAGGTCGATGTCATCGATTAGTTCCTCCTGGCGGGCAGTAAAAACGAAAGGGCCACTAGGAAATCCTAGGAGGTCAGCAAGGTCTCGACGGCTATAGGTGAAGTCCATGCTAAACAGCCTAAAGGATATCAACCCTTTGTTAAGTCCGTAACCATGCTCGGGGTTGTAAACCAGGGAGCTAAGGAATTCTAAGGTTAGTTCATGGTAAGTGACAAACCGTCTCTTAATAGCTGCATTCTCCCACCCTAGCTGGTTAAACATAAATATGATGCTATCTCAGATACCTAACTTATCCATGGTAGGTCCATCATAATAAATTGATAATTACATATCCTTCCGAGCTAGATAATCATACCGCCTTCTCTGAACTCTGCCTCTGAAAACTGTATCTACTTGTTGCATGATGAAAGTAAGTAAGTAACTAGTTAGTAATTTTCCTGTTTATCAGTATCCAATATGTCTAAGTTAGTAACCAGAAGCAACAAGAATGACTGCAAAGAATCAAGAAGAGGGGAGCAAAAGATAAAGAAAAAAAATCAAAGAAGGAAAATAGTTTGTAACAAAGATAACAAAAAAAAGGAAAAGGGGTGGGTTGTCTCCCACTAAGCACTTTGTTTAATGTCGTAAGTTCGACAGTAGCGTCGCGGTGTACTAGGTTTGGGGTTGAGCGGGCAGCTCTATAAGTCTGAGACTGTTCGAATAGTCTCTATTTTCAATATTATGATAATGCTTTAATCGCTGCCCGTTTACTATAAAAGGTTCACTGTTCCTACCTTTTATTTCTATCGCACCGCTTTTGAGGACTTTGGTGATCTCGAAAGGGCCGGACCACCTAGATTTAAGTTTTCCTGGAAAAAGTTTAAGTCTTGAATTGAATAGTAGCACTATGTCGCCGACATTAAACTCCTTCCTAGAAATGTGTTTGTCATGCCATCTTTTGGTTCGCTCTTTGTATATCTTGGCATTCTCATAGGCGTCCAGTCTCAGCTCTTCCAATTCGTGAATGTCCAAAATTCGTTTCTCTCCTGCGGAAGTGTAGTTTATATTTAGGGTCTTAATTTCCCAATATGCTTTGTGTTCTAATTCCACAGGGAGATGACATGATTTACCATAGACTAGTTTAAAGGGTGTGGTTCCTATTGGGGTTTTGTAAGCCGTCCTATAAACCCACAATGTTTCGTTTAGTTTAGATGACCAGTCTTTTCTGGATATTCCTATAGTCTTCTCTAGAATTTGTTTTATTTCTCGATTCGAGACTTCGACTTGCCCGCTAGTTTGTGGGTGATAAGGTGTTGCTACACGGTGTCGGACTCCATACTTCAGAAGAAGTTTTCCAAAGATATTCGATATGAAGTGGGAGCCACCGTCACTAACTACTAGTTTTGGCACACCGAATCTAGGAAAGATGATGTTCTTGAATAACTTAATTACTACTCGTGTGTCGTTTGTCGGAGAGGCTACAGCCTCGATCCATTTTGAAACATAGTCGACAACAACGAGTATGTACTTATTACCAAAAGAAGCTGGGAATGGTCCCATGAAGTCAATCCCCCATACATCGAAGACTTCTACTACTAAGATTCTTGTTTGTGGCATTTCATTGCGTCTTGAGATGTTGCCAGTGCGTTGGCACCGGTTGCATTTTATAACCGCGTTATGGGCATCTTTCCGTAGAGTGGGCCAAAAGAGGCCTGATTGCAAGATCTTAGTACAGGTCTTTGAGGTACTTGCATGCCCTCCATAGGGAGCGGAATGGCAATGAGAGATTATATCATCTATTTCATCCTCAGGAACACATCGACGGAAAATACCGTTGGTACCTCTTTTGAAGAGTAGAGGTTCATCCCAGTAGTATTATTTTAGGTCATGGAAGAATTTCTTCTTTTGTTGGTAAGATAGGTCCTGTGGAAGTATTCCTACAGCTAGGTAGTTGACAAAGTCAGCATACCATGGCAGCGTTGCATTCGCATGTATTTCTTCCACGAATTCTTCTATTTCTGTATCGTTTAATGTTAGTTCAGACATATCGCTTTCCATTTGGGCTATGACTCGTTCGTAAGGGAAATCATCATTAATTGGGATTTATTCAGGTTTATTCCCTTCGATTCGTGATAAGTGGTCCGCTACTATGTTTTCAGTACCTTTCTTATCTTTTATCTCTAACTCAAATTCTTGTAAGAGCAGGATCCATCTTAAAAGTCTTGGTTTGGCATCCTTCTTACTTAGCAGATATCTAATAGCAGCGTGGTCGGTATAGATGATAATTTTCGCCCCTACTAGGTAGGAACGGAATTTGTCTAAAGCAAACATGACGACTAAAAGTTCTTTTTCAGTGGTGGCGTAGTTCATTTGGGTTGGATCTAGTGTTCTACTTGCATAGTAAATAGCATGAAGCTTCTTATCCTTTCTTTGTCCTAGTACTGCGCCTACTGCGTAATCACTCGCATCACACATGATTTCAAAAGGTAATCTCCAATCAGGTGGTTGCATTATGGGTGCAGTGATTAAAGATGTTTTTAGTTGGTTGAACGCTGTTAAGCATTTTTCATCAAAGATGAAATCAGCGTCTTTCATTAATAAGCCCGTAAGTGGCTTGGTAATTTTCGAGAAATCTTTGATAAAACGCCGGTAGAAACCGGCGTGTCCTAAAAAGCTTCGTAATTCTCATACGGTTTTCGGAGGTTGAAGGTTCTCTATGATTTCGATCTTAGCTTTGTCTACTTCAATTCCTCTGTCAGATACCACGTGACCTAACACGATTCCTTGTTGAACCATGAAATGACATTTCTCCCAGTTCAAAACGAGGTTTACTTTTACGCATCTTTCGAGTACCATTTCAAGGTTTGATAGACATCCTTCAAAACTCTGCCCACAAATAGAAAAATCGTCCATAAAGACTTCCATGATGTCGTCTATAAAATCGGTGAAGATTTCCATCATGCATCTTTGAAATGTTGCGGGAGCGTTGCATAATCCAAATGGCATTCGTCGGTAGGCGAATGTACCATAAGGGCACGTGAAGGTAGTCTTTTCTTGGTCGTCAGGATGGATTGGGATTTGAAAGAATCCTGAATAACCGTCTAGATAACAGAAGTGAGAATGCTTAGCCAATAGTTCAAGCATTTGATCAATGAAGGATAGAGGGAAATGATATTTCCGAGTGGCTTTTTTTAGTTTTCTATAGTCAATGCACATTCTACTTCCAGTCACAACTCTTTGTGCTATAGACTCGCCCTTCTCGTTCTTAACAACTATAACACCCCCTTTCTTGGGTACTACATGAACGGGGCTAACCCATTGACTATCGGAGATCGGGTATATGATTCAAGCATTTAGAAGTTTCTTTACTTCATCCTTGACTACCGTACTTAGGATTGGGTTGATCCTTCTCTAGTGTTCTCTAGAGGTTTTACAATCTTCCTCCATTATAATGCGATGCATACAGATAGAAGGACTTATTCCTTTTAGATCGGCGATGTTATATCCTAAGCAGTTGGATATTTTCTTAGGACATCTAGTAATTTCATAGTTTCCATCTGTCCCAAGTCAGCGTTGACTATTACTGGTCTTTTCAGTTCAGTGTCTAGGAATTCGTATCTTAGGTTCTTTGGTAGTGCTTTTAATTCTAAGTCAGGTTTCTTTGGGCATGGCATGTGGTTGGGTGTAAGTGCTAAGCATTCGCTTAGACTTTCATTTTGGTATGGTTCATGCCAATTATCGTCTTCAAAGATTGGAGGGATTTGGATTTTCATTATATCAGAGTATGTGGTTTCTTGCATCTCCATCTCTCTCACGCACTCGTCTATGACATCGAGTAGATAACAGGTATCCTCTAAAGCTGGCGCTTGTAAGAATTGGGTCAAGATGAATTCAACCTTTTCCTCTCCAACTTCGAATGTCAGCTTACCTCTCTTTACGTCTATTATGGCTCCGGCGGTAGCCAAGAATGGCCTTCCTAGTATGATAGGTGTACTGGCATCTTCTTTGATGTCCATGATTATGAAGTCTGTAGGAATGTAAAATTGTCCTACACGTACTGGGACATTCTCTAGTATACCGACATGATATTTGATTGAGCGGTCAGCTAATTGAACAAACATCTTGGTCGGTCTTAATTCTCCCATACTGAGCCTTTTACAGATGGTTAAGGGCATTACACTAATGCTGGCTCCTAGATCGCATAGAGCTTTGTCTATGACGAATTTTCCAATGACGCAGGGTATGGAAAAACTACCTGGGTCTTTTAGTTTGGGAGGCATGTTATTCTGGATTGTTGCGCTACACTCTGCAGTAAGTGTAACTGTTTCATTATCCTCAATCTTTTTCTTATTGGATAGGATTTCCTTAAGAAATTTGGCATAGGAAGGCATTTGTGTGATGGATTCTGTAAAGGGTATTGTAATGTTTAGTTGCTTCAGAAGTTCAACAAATTTCCTAAATTGACTCGCAGTTTTAGAACTTTTGAGTCTTTGAGGATATAAAATGGGTGGTTTATAAGGAGGTGGAGGCACATAAGGTTTCTCTTTCTCTTCGGCCTCTTGGGTACTGTCTTCTATTTCCTTTGGTTCATTCACCTGCTCAGTTGAGGTTTTATCTGGTTTTTGGTACATGGCAGGGTTTTGGAGTCTTGGGTCTACGGGTCCGTCTATTTCTTTTCCACTCCTCAGTATGACGGCATTTGCATGTCCTTTTGGATTAGGTTGTGGCTGTCCAGGAAATGTTCCAGCTGGAGCGACTGTAGATGCTTGATGTTGAGCCACTTGTAAAATCTGTGTTTCAAGCATTTTATTGTGGGTGGCTAAGGCGTCTACTTTGCTCGCTAGTTTTTTAAGTTGCTCGCTAGTATGTATGTTTTGGTTCAAGAAGTCTTTGTTTGTTTGAGCTTGGGTAGCTATGAAGCTTTCCATCATTAATTTGAGATTTGACTTCCTAGGCATGTTAGGAGCATTATTAGCTGGCTTTTGATATCCAGGCGGAACAACTGGTGCTTGGCCAGGTGCATACAGAGCGTTGTTATTCTTATACGAGAAATTAGGATGGTTTTTCCAACCTGGGTTGTACGTATTCGAATATGGATTTCCTTATGTGTAAGTGTAGCTTTCCAATTTTTTCCAACTTTGGTCCTTTATATAATGCCTTCATAGGTCTTGGCGGTTGAGAAATTAAAGGAAGACTGGTTGAATGAGGAATCCATGGGGGAGTCTTTCTCTTGGAGAGAATTTAGGCACGTTTAGGTGCCTCTGGATGACTGTTTCAAAGCGTAAAATCTGGCCGTGTGACGCTCGTCATGGGCATGTGACGGTCGTCACAGGCTGGGTCATGACGGTCGTCACATCAACAATTTCTGCATTCTGGTTTTCTGCTTTTTCCCGTGCTTTCTCATCTGTTTCTTCTTCTTTTTCTTCCTTTTCTACATTTTGCTCATTAATGCTTGGAGATTTAAATACCTGCAAAAACAACTCGAATACTTGCGGAATAATCGAAATATTAATTAAAACGGTATGATCTTTGAGTGTAAATCAAGGCAAATATCTGATGCATTTTTCGCGTTATCAAAACTCCGTATTGGTTTGAGATCAACCATTGGAAGATCTCTGTTTAGGGAGAAGACTAATCGCTTTAGCCCTTGTTCATTGTTTGGTTGGAAGTTTACCTTAAAATTTCATTTCCTTATAAAAGGAGGTTTATGGGAAAATTCTTCTAAAATATCTCAAGATATAATGGATACTCTCAAGATCAATTCTTGGGGATAGGAGAAGTCTTTTTGGCCAAACCTGTATAAACCTCCAGTGTCATCTGTCTTCCCTATCTCTTAATTTCTTTCATTAACTTTTATTCTATTCTTGTTCTCTACTGCTTTTACTCAGTGTTTTGCAAAAAAGATTTTCAAACTATTTTATAAAAGAATTTTTTGCTAAAAATGAATTTTAAAATAGAAAACAATTTACCCCCATCTTGTGTACAAAGTCTCAAGTCCAACAAGCTCTTTTTGCTTTGGCTCATTGAATGTGGAAGTTATTGGCTTGAACAGGGAAAAGGCTCGCCCCTTAATCAACACTTGCCAGTCCGTTTTCGGTTACAATCCAAGTGATGTTGATATTATGGATCATCTCAAGCTAGGGACTTATTCTGATAGTTTCGATTGACTCATGCCATCAAATATCTTTTGGGCTGATGAGTTACCACAAAGAAGTACTATTCTTTCAGAACCGACTGATGCAGGAAAATATAGCTGGTTGGATTCTGAAATATTGGGAACCCTATCCTCTTTAGATAATCCTAAGGCATTGAGGGATGCTAACGTAAAAGTGGGTCGTCCTTCTAATTAGTTAGTTCTTCCCGTGGAATAAGGCAAAATGATTTGTAGCAGTTTCGGGGAATGTTCTATCTTTCTACTAGTTCCCGTTTACTCGAATAAGTTTGTGGCTGCCCTTGATCGGATTCGAAGAGGAGGAGTTAACTTTTTTAAAGATTTCCTCCCCTGCTGCTTCATCCCAACACGTGGGTTTTGATAAATGCGTATAACCTCTAGGCTGGTTACCGGCTTTGGAAGCCCTCCTGTCGACTATTTTTCCACATTTTTCTCGTGGTACATACTTCATGGAATAATATTTAGGATCAAGGTCATCTCACTACGTCAGGATGTTCCCCGATTTAGTGCATACACCAACATTTGGAACAATTCTCGTACTTTAAAAGTTCACTCCACCTTATGTCAGGTTCCTAATGAGCTCCATCTTCCTGTTGGTTTCCAACACTTTCCTCTAAGTACATGTACAAATAGGTTTCAAAAGTAATTTGCACGAGTTTACTTTAAATAGGGCCATCATAAGTATGTCATTTCCATGGACTTTCTTACTCCCAAAGAGATTAAGATGAAGGAAGATTTACATGCCTTATATGAGGGTCTCTAATATGAAGAGGGGTTTGGCCCTTCTGAGGTAAAACCATCCATGCAGAGGAAGCACTTGATTCATGCCCATGCTATTGTGGGAACAACTAGTCTGGAAAGAAAATATATTTTTGGTGAGGATGGAAAGTCATCCCCCATTGGCCCTTTTTTTCTTTAAATGACTTACTTTTTTCCCTTTAAGATAAGATGACTTCTATGAAGAAAATCTTCCATATGGCTCATGAACAGGAGGCTAAGTTCGGCATTACAACTTCTTTGGCTCAAACTCTTACTCCTTCTCCTACCGAATATGATGTTCCTGCCACCACTCAAGCTTCTACTTGGACGATTACCATAAGATTCAAAGACCTTCTTTCAATCCCTCATATTAGTAATAAAAGTGTTCGGAGTCAGAACCACAACCCTCTTCAAGAGGAAAATTTGGACAAGAGGGATTGACTGTCTGGGAAGCCTCTATCAAGCTTATTGCAGCCAACGTCAAATCATTTTATCCTCTTCTTAAATTGTCGACTATTTAAGAGGAAAAGAAAGTTCATGGGTCCCCATTTCCTCTTGGTGCCAGGAATATAGGGCTTCAATCTTCTCTAGAGGTGGAGAAGAAGTCTCGCGAAGAAGTTTCCACTGTTGTTGCAGAGATGCCATCTTGCACTGAAAAGGCTATAAAGACTCTTAAGTATGATAAGGAGTCTCGAGAAAAGAAGACAGAGGCCTACGAGGGATAAGGTCAACGAGACACTTGACCAAACCCTCGAAGGGGTGTACAATGCTTTCAACCAATTGGACGATCAACTTGAGGTACTTCATCCGGGTGTCTAGGTTCTTTGCTCACAACTTAATTCACAGAAGGTGGTCCAGGATGGAGCCTTGGTGGATGATGATGACGGTCAACCCTAAGGCGGTGATGCATGACTTTGTATTTTCATATAACTTGAATTGAGTGGTATGCCTTGATGTTTCCCCGCCATATGTATGAGCAACACTATTTTATTTATTTACCTTTTTCTATTCGGTATCTTAATGTCCACCGTAGTTTGTCCAAAATTCTTCGTTGCTTTCTTGTTATATTAGTGAGGTTATTCTTGACTATGTCTCTTAGCTTTGAATAACAATCACCACCTCCACCACCATAAATAATCAAGCCAAGTCATCATTCTCCCTTACAGCCTTGTTGTCTTCCCTTGGGCATGACGGTTTAAGTTATTCAGAAGCACTTGTTTTAGACTCCCTCATGAAAAATAAATTGATCAAATCTATTAGAACTAAACCTAACAAATTCAAGTTTTTGTCACTTTAGTCATCTTGGTAAACATGTTAAATTGCTATTTGTTGATTCTCATAACTCTACTTGTATTGCATGTGATATTTTACATAGTAACGTATGAACGTCTCCCGAATTGAGCTCCTTAGACCATAAATATTATGTTTTCTTGATGACTATCTGAATTATTTGTGGACTTTTTCAATTTTAAACAAATCTAGAGCTTATTCTTTTTTTCAAAAATTAAAAACACATATCAATAGTTAAAATATTCAATGAGACAATAGTAGAGAATACATGAATGATCGATTTCAAATATATTGTAAAGTTAAGAACATTCAACGTGTCTATGTGTCCAACATGCGTTGATGTAGTACACTCCAATATTTCTCCAAAAATTCCGATTGTTTCCATACACTAAATTTAACCCATAAATTGAGTTGTCGAAAAAATATTATAAGTCTTCTAAACTCAGACAAGTCCAGCACATAAAATGTGATGTCTAAGGTTGATTTCATTAGAGAGAATAATAATCTAGTTACATTAACTGATATAAGATATGTCAACTTTCCTATGCACAATCATGCACCAACCAACCCATAAGAGTTGTTTTTGGCCTCTCTTTAAAGCTCAATGCAATATATTTAATTTCCACATGACTAAGCAATCATGGATAAAGGGGTTCTGATTTTAGTCCTGAAATTGCTTGCTCCTCTGTCTCTCACCTCAGCTGGCAATCTCTGAGATGCTTTGTAAAGAGGGTTGCCAGAATCTTGTCTTAGCTGTGACTGTAACACTGGCAACATTATTACTTGATGAACTTGTCTTTGCTCGCGCTCTTTCGTGTTTAGTTTCCTGATATTAACATAATTATTGAATATAAGTATAGTTGATATGTGGAGATTGATAATAATTTTAAAAAATTACTAAATTAAACACAATCACAAGTAGCTCTGTCGATTTCAGACACAGATATTATATAGACACACATTTTTTCAAATAAATCGGTGTTATATAGCATATAACTAATAGATCTCTTAAAATATAGTACTAGTTTACATCCTTGTAAACCTAAAATCCAATGTTAGTTCTATAATCAAAAACAAAAACTGGTTTTTACCTTGTTGTATTTTGTGTCAAACTTGATTGGTTTTTTCTCCTTCACCAAATCTGGCTTATGAGCTGCTTCTGACATGTTCTGTCTCATCTTTGCTTGTTTCTTTTCCCTTATACCCTTCATAACCTCTGAAACCAACAATTAACCATTTCAATGAGTCAATCTCAAGTTAAAAATGCTCCATAGCATACAAATTCAAGGTATATTCAGTTGCAACTAACCTTGAGTTGTGATGAGTCTATAAACGTGTCCAAGAAGCAGAGTATCGTTCGGTTTAAGAAGCTTAATCCGAGTTAATCGAACTGGGTCCATGTTGATTTTGGCACCATTATTATTTTTGGGACAATTTTGAATGTCCCTGTTTGGATACATTGTGGTAGAAATAAGAAGCGCAACACAATGACCAGGATTCATTTTCATAACTTGACTAGCACTCATAGATGAACAAAACCTCTCTACTTTTCCACTTGGGTGTTGTATCACTAGTGTTGCAGCATCAATTGCTTGACAATTTCCCATCTTTTCCTTATTCCTATAATGGAAGAAACTGCAAAAGAAGATGAAAAATGAGCCAAGAGAATGTTGAAACCACTTTATATATAGCACACACTCCCTCAATCTCACAACTACTCCCTCTGTCACTTCTTTTATAAGCAAAACATTATATATATATACTCCATTTTTTAAGACTTTAATCTAAGAAACACTGACACATGACAGACACGACACATACACAGTGATTGGAGGTGGAATCAGACAAAAACATCAATCTTTCGGATACTAAACACGTTTTTAATATTAATATAGTTTAACTTAGATCTTAATTTCATATATATAAGGTCGTCTTAAATTTTCAAAAATACTATATAGATTTATCATGATTTGATTTTAAAAAAACAAATAAAGATTCTATTTTATTATATTTTAATCATAATAAATATTTTATAAGACCTTTTCATTTAACCTTGAAATTTTTTGTATTCGAAACCCGATTTACATATCCTCCAAGACGACAGTAAATATCAATGAGATATGAAACTTATTTTTCACTTTTGACAGTATGGAGGGCATAAAGAAACAGTTGGAAAATGAGAGAAAATTGCAACAGAAAGACATGGGTAAGGCATGTCAATTATTACCAAATTTGACCAAGACAAAACCATGAAAAAAAAAACTAACACGATATCAAAAAGTATGCACACGTGGCAAGCAAGGATTGGACGAATGAGAAAGTGAGGGAACAAAAGTGGGTCCCATGGTAGATGAAATGATGTGATATGCACCTCAAAAACGTTACATTCCCTAAAGTTTTGGTCCACCATGTTTTTGATTAAATGATCGACCCATATGTTTTCAATTCACTCAGTAATCAAATATATGTCCATGCATATGCATGTGATCACCTCATTTTCCTAACATCTGTTTCTGGTCGGTTTTGTTACAAAGTTATTATCATGTTTAATTCGCATGTTACCATAATGTATAATTTAATTTAATAGATATGTATATTTGTGTTAGTTTCAAAAGATTCCAACATGAATGAATAAAATAATGCATGTATCAATTGGTTACTGCTTTAACTTGGGAACAAAGATGCTGCATCAGTGGTCAAATAGCTATGATTTGTATCCCATGTTTTTCAACCACAACCACTACTGCTAATGATTATCACTGAATTTTGGATTGCATGAGGACTTAGAATTTCATCACAACTATTTAGACTTTTGAGACTATTTTTTATTTATTTTTTAATTGTTTTTTTTAATGTTTTCATTTTATCATGCTTCAAATTTGATTGAAACATGTAACTAGAAACAGAGGGTGGGAGTAAAAACAATATAGATTTGGTATTCAAATTTGACCTAACGTATATTGGTTTTTGTTTTTATAGGTACTTACCCAATATTCCTAAATTCCTTGAATATGAAACAAATCTTGTTAATATGTGTCGTTTATAATTTATTTTCATAAATTGAGTTTTTTTTTTAAGATGCACCTAATTTGATACGCATGTGTTCAATACTTTGGTGAGGGGAATTTAAGAATTAAGTTAGCATATTAACGATAAAGGAAGTGTCTAAATTTCTTTGAGGAAATGTCTAGATAAATTATTTTTAGTGTCTGAAAATAAATTTTAAAATATCAACGCAATACTTTTCTTTTAATATAGATCCTTATTGAGCAAATAATATGTGTTGTGTTTTTAAAATTATAGGAGATTCCGTCCACTCTAATTGATAGGAATATTATTTTGGTAAAGTAGTTTAATAACTGAAATTTAGAAGAAAAAAGTCAATATAAATTCTAAAATATACATTGCATTGCATTACCCGAACTCTCACAATACTCCTTAGGTAGATGTGGGTATATATTTCGAGGCCCATAAACCATTTATCTAGAATACAAGCATATCATTTTCAAAGGTTGTGTGAGATGGTATTCACTGTATCGTGTGAAACAAATATCAATTGACAACATGTTTACAAGTGTTTTTAGTAAACGATCACGAGTTTAATTCACTTAAGAGATTAATTCAAAAAATCTCAAGGACAATTTATGCAAGAGAAGAATGCAAAGAAAAACATGTGTGACTTGGATTTAAATGCTTGAATAATGATAAACCGGACGCAATCAATATGCTTTGGATGAAAATAATAAACAATAAAGAGAATAAATGACATTAAAGTAGATGCTTAAAATACAAAAGATTTGCAGAAACTTTAAAGAGTGGACGCAAGCTCACTTTTCTCACAAACTATTTCTCTCTATGACTTGGATACTTTAGTTCTAAAGAGAATTAGTGAAAAATTGTGACCTCTAACTCATACACTGAGCCTATCTTATATACTAATACAAGAGTAAACGTTGACAACTGATATATCCTAATGATCTGACATGTTTCCTACTACTTAGGTACATTTGCTCTAACTTGCTTCCACGCGTCTTCAAGGGCAAAACTGCAGAAAACCAACTACTACACTGATAATTGCATTGACAACTTCATTTTAACTCTTTAATTGGCTCTGTCGAGGGCCCTTGATCAATCCCTATGAAGTTGGGATATCTTCATATCACATAGTTTTTGGACTTAAGAATATCCTAAGTCCCCAACACCTGGTAGATGTGTCGACTTCGACACTGGCCGAAGGTCTGACTTATCAAACCTCTTTTTAAGATTCTAAACATATTTGGAAGATAATGATCATAATCTTGTGGATATGTTCCTGAGACTCCTCTAAACCATTATTCGCCTTAACTCATCTGACAAGTTAGTCAAACCACTTAGTCGACATAATTAATATGTCGAAGCTTTTGGTTAAAGTTCTTGACACTTAACATTTTCAACGTAGTTATTACAATTCTTTGTTGAATTTTTACCAACTAGAATTTCCATGCTAACAGATGTTCCGCAAAAATGTCACTTTCGATCATATGTATCAGATGAAAGAAAAACGGTGTTTTATAACTGCTCGACACTATTTTGATTAGCCCGCACATGTCATATTTAATAGATGTTTTTAGTCATCATGACTATTTTCCACCAAAATGTCACTTAACAGACGTGCATGCAGACTCTCATCATTAACTCTGATTCCCTAGGAGAATCATGGACCATGAAATTAAATGACATTTAAAAGAGATCTTTTAATTTCATTTTTCTCAAAAATAAATGCCACGTGTCCACCTCACGATCGACACTTGTCAAAATTTATTTAGAGGGAAACTGAAAAGTTTTCCTCTTCGTGGCTATTTATACATCCCTCTAACGTTCTTTTTTCTTTTCCACTGTTTTCCTTCCTGGACCCTAGAAAAAGCTTTCTGCAATTTCCATCTTTCAACTTTCACAAATTCTTTTACTACAAGCCCTCAAAAGTCAACAATGGCTTCTAGACGTATTATTAGTCATACTCTAAGCATCCCTTCTGCCGCTGATATTTCAGGGCCTATACTCGTAGATAACCGTGCCTACATCCCAGAGCCTCCTATAGAAGAGGAGAAGAGGAAAATCTTATATTCTCAGGTACTAATTCCCTATTCCATTTCAAGTAGAGTTTGTGCTTTTATGGGTCCCCTTCCTAGGCACATTAGGAAGCCTCAGGTTTTAGAAGATTTCTTCCCAATATCTCTCTCACGTGATCCCCTAGTACTTGTACATAAACCCATTGATTTATGCTTCATGAAGAACCGTGTTTTTCAATCATCTCCTCCTACTAGAAACTCCCCATACACCCTCTGGCCAGATAGGGTCCAACAAAATAAGGGACAAGTATGGAAAGATCAGGGCATTTTTGACCTGATCCAATTCTTAAGAGTTGACCCAAGGTACAACTCTCTTATGCTTGTTGCTGCCATGTGCTTTTGGGAATCCACAACTAATACATTTCACTTACCACGTGGAATGATAACCCCAACACTCTTTGACATAACAATAATTGTTGGTCTTCGACCAACTGGGGAACTTTTTGAACCTTCTAGGATCACCAAAACCAAACCTCAATTCATATTTACTCACCCTGTCTCCAACATATTCCTTGAAGACCATAAAAATACATTTTTGATAGGTGAGAGTTGTCATTGTAGGAAGATCATACTCCCATGCTGACTAATTCCACTTCTGTTGGTTTGAGCCTCACTGGTTCAAAGTCCTAACCCATTCTCCTTTAGGTGCGCTGGAAGGAGGAACATAAGTCCTTTGATGGTTCCCATACTTCCCTTGGAAGTCGTGGTTCCTGTGTGGAATGCATCTCTTGTCGAAAATGATTCGAGATGTCAATCCACCTCTGCTACCCTTCCTTGGATATGAAGGCCTGGCAGTTTCAAGACCTCTCACAAATTTCTCATTAAACACTACGCTACACCTAGGGCATAACATGACCTTGGAGTTTTTTCAGTTTTCATCGATTTAAAAAGTTAACTAGTTATTCTTCTGCCTGAGGGAATACCACTTTCATCTTTTTAGCAATGCCTTATGCAATATCTTGCTTGACTTGCTTGACTTCTGTAACACCCCGATGAAATAAGGATAATTATTTAATTTAAATTAATATAATATTTATTAATTTAATTAATTAATTGGATTATTATTATTGGATTATTATTATTATTATTATTATTATTGGAATAAAAGTTGGAATTAGAAAAGGTTCCATTTGGTAAAAAGAGTTATTTTCACGTGAAACGGGAAAAGAGACAGAAAGTGGAAAAAAAACAAGAGAACAAGGGTTGAAGGAAGGAAAAGCTTGGAGCTCCGAGATTTGCCGGATTGACTCAGGTAAGGGGGGTTTATCACGTTTAATGGGTATTATGGGATGATATGTAATGGGTAGTGATAAACCATTGATTTACCTCTGAATTGAATGATGTATGATGAAAATTGTGAAATATTGGATGAACGAAATTTGGATTATAATGGAAGGAAATTCGTAGGAATTAGAGGTAATAATGTTAGAATTTGTGAAATTGAATAAGATATGATTTGTGTTAGATGATATGAACGAATACTGTGTAAAATTGGACTGTGGAAGGTTGGATCTGAGGGATTTCGTAGCAGAGAAAGCCATTGCAGATCTGGAAATTCTGGTTTCTGGTCATACGCGTATGGCACTAGGCAATACGCGTATGAGATGGTCTGGTACGCGTATGGCACTAGGCAATACGCGTATGGATGAGGAAGATGATGTTTTGAACGTGTTTTGGTCTCTGTTGGTACGCGTATGGGGATGTAGTACGCGTAGCATACGCGTATGGGATGGTGTTACGCGTATGGGCTTTGGCTGAGAAATGGGCCATACGCGTATGGGACTAGGCGATACGCGTATGGGCAGGATTGTGATTTTCCTGAGCTGTTGTTGTGCAGTTTTTAGCTGTTCAACTGAGTAATGTAATTTAGCTGATGTACGATATATTAGGGATCATTCCCCATTGTTTTGAGTAGTATAGGTATTAGTAGAGTGTGCTAATACTGTGGTTGTTATTTGGCATGATATGATATGCTTATATGATAAAATACTGATGATGTGTGATGGTATGCATGACGCTGTGAATGTATAAGTTATGTGTGCATTTGTGAATAGACTGTTTTATGGCTTAGAGTGTGAGCATATGTCTATTCTTGAATTGTTGTTGATGATGTGGCATTGCTAGGTGATTAGCATGCATATTGTGGCCTTATGGTGGTAGCTAATTCCCATTGTGAGGAATTAGTGAGTTAGTCATTATGGACTGTTGTCGATGTTTGCATGCTAGGTGAATTAGCGTGCATAGCATAGCCCTTGGGGTGGTAGCTAATTCCCATGGTGAGGAATTAGTGAGTGAGTCACTAAGTCTCAAATGAGTGGGACTAGTGGGCTTGGTAGCCGTGCCTGGATTTGGACGGTGAGGTGAACTATATGTTCACAAATAGTCGGTAGCGCATGCATGGAGTCTCATTGCATAATATGTGTATGGCGTATAATATGAATGGATGTATTCCAATATTATACGTGTGTTCGTGTTGATATTGAGTATGAGCATGAGTTGTATTTGTATTGAGTATGATATTTGAATTGATGTGCCGTTACCGAATGTGTGATGTGATTAGGGTGATTAATGTGTTAAATTACTTAACATGACATGATATTTTATAATGCTTATTATATCGATTGAGGAACTCACCCTTACAACTATTTTTCAGGTAACGAGCAGTGATTGAGTAGAAGCTAGTCCTTGGAGTCTAGTGTAGTTCCTTAGTGGGTCATGCTCTGGTAGATGTAACATCGGGATGGGATGTTTTACTATGTTTTCATTTGGTTGTTGAACAACTTTACATGTAATGTATTACATGGTTTGAATGTTGTTAGTTTGTATCCGCTGCGTATTATGCAAATGTTTTATTTTGATTAAATAAATGAGCATGACAGGATATTTTGGAAAATGGTGTGAAATGATTGTGTGACACCCTTGAACTGCATATTTACTCTGATTGATATATATTGTTATTTTAATTAATTATTGGGGTATTTTAGAAGGGTGTTACATTAGTGGTATCAGAGCATAGTCGGTCGAGTCGAGTCGTAGTTATTCTGTTCCCCTGTACGGGATAGGTGTTGTGTAACCCTATCAGTACTTATAGTTTTAGCTTGTTGGGTTTTCAGAATAGAGATGGCTGGAAGAGGTAGAGACGATGCTGCGATTGCTGAGGCTCTGGGTATGCTAGCTGGGGTACTTGGAGGGAATCCGAATGTTGTGGGAATGGGAGCTGCTCGTCAACTGAGTGAGTTCCAGAAGAACAATCCTCCAATGTTCAAGGGAGCATACGATCCAGATGGCGCTCAGAAGTGGTTGAAGGAGATCGAGAGGATCTTCCGAGTGACTGAGTGTGCCGATAACCAGAAGGTCAGGTTCGGTACGCATATGCTGTCTGAGGAAGCAGATGATTGGTGGGTTGCTACCCGCACTGAGTTGGAAGCTGCTGGGAATGCTGAGATCACTTGGGCTGTGTTCAGAGAGAGATTTCTGAGGAAGTACTTTCCAGAGGATGTTAGAGGAAAGAAAGAGATAGAGTTCTTGGAATTGAAGCAGGGTAATCGGACTGTTACTGAGTATGCTGCTAAGTTCACAGAGCTGTCAAAGTATTACACTCCCTATAATGAGGCTACTGGGGAATTTTCAAAATGTGTGAAGTTTGAGAACGGGTTACATCCCGAGATCAAGCAGGCTATTGGGTATCAGCGGATCAGAGTGTTTTCTGACCTGGTTGACTGTTGCAGGATTTTTGAACAGGATTCCAAGGCTAGAGCAGAGAGCTATCAGCAAAGGGTTGATAGGAAAGGCAAGAATCAGAATGATCGTGGGAAACCGTATGCAGCTGGCAAAGGTTTCCAGAGACAGAGTGGGATGAAGAGGCCTAGTGGGGGAGACTCCAGTGCCCTTGCTAAGTGTTTCAGATGTGGTCAGGCTGGGCATCGTATCCATGAGTGTACCAGTAATGATAAGAAGTGTTTCAAGTGTGGAAAAGGTGGTCACTTGGCTGCAGAGTGCCGGTCGAAGAATGTGAATTGTTTCAACTGTGGAGAGGTGGGTCATATCAGTCCACAGTGTCCTAAGCCGAAGAAAGAAAATCAGTCGGGAGGCAAGGTCTTTGCTTTATCGGGTTCTGAGACTTCTGCAGATGATCGTTTGATCTGAGGTACGTGTTATATTAATGGCTTTCCTCTTGTAGCTATTATTGACACAGGTGCGACTCATTCCTTTATATCTTTGGATTGTGCTGTGAAACTTAAATTAGAGATATCTGAGATGCATGGAAGTATGGTGATTGATACTCCTGCGAAGGGTTCAGTAACTACTACTTCAGTTTGTTTAAATTGTCCTTTGAGTATTTTTGGTAGAGACTTTGGGATGGACCTAGTGTGTCTTCCACTAGTGCAGATCGATGTTATCTTGGGTATGAACTGGTTGGTGTTTAACCGAGTTTCTATCAACTGTTTTGATAAGACTGTGATCTTTCCTGAGATTGAGGAAGGAAAGAGTTTGTTTCTATCAGCAAGGCAAGTGAATGAGGCAGTAGCAGATGGGGCAGAGTTGTTTATGCTGTTAGCGACTTTGGAGGCTAAAGATAAACTGGTGATTTGCGATCTAGCCGTGGTGTGTGATTTTCCTGATGTGTTTCCGGAAGAAGTGAATGAATTGCCACCAGAGCGTGAGGTTGAGTTCTCGATTGATTTGGTACCTGGTACTAGGCCGATATCGATGGCTCCGTACCGTATCTCTGCTGTTGAGTTAACTGAATTGAAGAGCCAGTTGGAAGATCTGTTGGATAAGAAATTTATTCGTCCGAGTGTGTCACCGTGGGGTGCACCAGTGTTATTGGTTAAGAAGAAAGAAGGTACTATGAGGTTGTGTGTGGACTACAGGCAACTGAATAAAGTGACGATCAAGAATCGGTATCCTTTGCCGAGGATTGATGATTTGATGGATCAGTTGGTTGGTGCGAGTGTGTTCAGCAAAATAGATTTGAGATCGGGTTATCATCAGATACGTGTGAAAGCTGAGGATATTCAGAAGATTGCTTTCAGAACAAGGTATGGACATTATGAATATTCTGTAATGCCTTTTGGTGTGACTAATGCGCCTGGAGTATTTATGGAGTATATGAATAGGATTTTCCATCCGTACCTAGATAAGTTTGTTGTGGTGTTTATTGATGATATTTTGGTGTATTCGAAATCTGAAGAAGAGCATGCTGAGCATTTGAGAGTGGTTTTAGGAGTTCTACGAGAAAAGAAGTTATTTGCTAAATTGTCCAAGTGTGAATTTTGGTTAGAAGAGGTTAGTTTTCTTGGTCATGTGATTTCAAGAGGTGGTGTTGCTGTTGATCCTTCTAAGATAGAAGCGGTATCTAAGTGGGAAGCTCCGAAGTCAGTTTCTGAGATAAGGAGTTTTCTTGGACTTGCAGGATATTATAGGAAATTCATTGAAGGATTTTCTAAGTTGGCGTTACCGTTGACGATGTTGACTAGAAAGGGGCAAGCATTTATTTGGGACTCAAAATGTGAAGAAGGTTTCCAAGAGTTAAAGAGAAGGTTGACTACTGCTCCTATTCTGATATTACCGAGTCCGTCAGAACTATTTGAGGTTTTCTGTGATGCTTCATTGTTGGGTTTGGGTGGTGTGTTGATGCAGAATAAGCAGGTTATAGCTTATGCTTCGAGACAACTGAGGGTTCATGAGAGGAACTATCCGACACACGATTTAGAGTTGGCAGCCGTGGTATTTGTTCTGAAGTTATGGAGGCATTACTTGTATGGGTCAAGATTTGAGGTTTTCAGTGACCATAAAAGTTTAAAGTATTTGTTTGATCAGAAAGAGCTGAATATGAGACAGAGGAGATGGTTAGAGTTTCTGAAGGATTATGACTTTGGTTTGAATTACCATCCGGGTAAAGCAAACGTAGTGGCTGATGCATTGAGTCGGAAATCATTGCATATGTCTATGTTAATGGTTAAGGAATTGGATTTAATTGAGCAGTTTAGAGACTTGAGTTTGGTGTGTGAGAGTACTCACAATAGTGTTAAATTGGGAATGTTGAAGTTAACAAGTGGTATTCTGGATGAGATTAGAGAGGGTCAGAAATCCGATGTGCTTTTGGTTGATAAGTTGACTCTAGTGAATCAAGGTCAAGGTGGTGAATTCAGAGTTGGTGAGAATGGTGTTTTGAAATTTGGTAATCGGGTGTGTATTCCGGATGTTACCGAACTTAAGAAGAGTATTCTTGAGGAAGGACATCGTAGTGGTCTAAGTATTCATCCTGGAGCTACGAAGATGTATCATGATTTGAAAAAGTTATTTTGGTGGCCGGGAATGAAGAGAGAAATTGCGAGTTTTGTTTATTCTTGTTTGACTTGTCAGAAGTCAAAGATTGAGCATCAGAAGCCGTCTGGGCTAATGCAACCGTTGGCTATTCCAGAGTGGAAGTGGGATAGTATCAGTATGGATTTTGTTTCTGGTTTACCGAGGACAATTAAGAATTTTGAAGCCATTTGGGTGATTGTCGACAGATTGACAAAATCGGCTCATTTCATTCCGATCAGAATGGATTATCCGTTAGAGAGATTAGCCGAGTTGTATATTGAGAAGATTGTAAGTTTGCATGGTATTCCGTCGAGTATTGTTTCGGACAGAGATCCTAGATTTACATCGAAGTTCTGGGAAGGTTTGCAGAGGGCTTTGGGAACTAAGCTGAGATTGAGTTCTGCATATCATCCGCAGACTGATGGTCAGACTGAGAGGACGATTCAGTCACTAGAGGATCTTTTGAGAGCTTGTGTTTTAGAAAAGGGAGGTGCTTGGGATTGTTATTTACCTTTGATTGAGTTTACCTACAACAATAGCTTTCATTCGAGCATTGGTATGGCACCGTTTGAAGCTTTGTATGGTAGGAGATGTCGGACACCTTTATGTTGGTATGAGTCCGGTGAGAGTGCTGTGGTTGGACCGAAGATGGTTCAACAAACTACGGAAAAGATTAAGATGATTCAGGAGAAGATGAGAATTGCTCAGAGTCGTCAGAAGAGTTATCACGACAAAAGGAGGAAGTCACTTGATTTCCAAGAGGGAGATCATGTGTTTCTTCGTGTTACTCCGATAACTGGGGTTGGTCGAGCTTTGAAGTCGAAGAAGTTGACACCTCGATTTATTGGTCCTTATCAGATTTTGGAGAGGATAGGGGAGGTAGCCTATCGTATCGCCTTACCGCCGTCACTTGCGAATTTGCATGAGGTTTTCCATGTGTCTCAGTTGAGGAGGTACATTCATGATCCGTCGCACGTGGTCCAAGTAGATGATGTACAAGTGAGAGATAACCTGACTGTTGAAACATCACCTATGAGGATAGAGGATCGAGAGTTGAAGCAGTTGCGGGGTAAAGAGATTGCCTTGGTGAAGGTAGCTTGGGGAGGACCAGCAGGTGGCAATGTGACTTGGGAACTTGAGAGTCAGATGAAGGAGTCTTATCCGGAGTTATTCACTTGAGGTATATTTTCGAGGACGAAAACTCTTTTAGTGGGGGAGAGTTGTAACACCCCGATGAAATAAGGATAATTATTTAATTTAAATTAATATAATATTTATTAATTTAATTAATTAATTGGATTATTATTATTGGATTATTATTATTATTATTATTATTGGAATAAAAGTTGGAATTAGAAAAGGTTCCATTTGGTAAAAAGAGTTATTTTCACGTGAAAAGGGAAAAGAGACAGAAAGTGGAAAAAAAACAAGAGAACAAGGGTTGAAGGAAGGAAAAGCTTGGAGCTCCGAGATTTGCCGGATTGACTCAGGTAAGGGGGGTTTATCATCGTTTAATGGGTATTATGAGATGATATGTAATGGGTAGTGATAAACCATTGATTTACCTCTGAATTGAATGATGTATGATGAAAATTGTGAAATATTGGATGAACGAAATTTGGATTATAATGGAAGGAAATTCGTAGGAATTAGAGGTAATAATGTTAGAATTTGTGAAATTGAATAAGATATGATTTGTGTTAGATGATATGAACGAATACTGTGTAAAATTGGACTGTGGAAGGTTGGATCTGAGGGATTTCGTAGTAGAGAAAGCCATTGCAGATCTGGAAATTCTGGTTTCTGGTCATACGCGTATGGCACTAGGCAATACGCGTATGAGATGGTCTGGTACGCGTATGGCACTAGGCAATACGCGTATGGATGAGGAAGATGATGTTTTGAACGTGTTTTGGTCTCTGTTGGTACGCGTATGGGGATGTAGTACGCGTAGCATACGCGTATGGGATGGTGTTACGCGTATGGGCTTTGGCTGAGAAATGGGCCATACGCGTATGGGTCTAGGCGATACGCGTATGGGCAGGATTGTGATTTTCCTGAGCTGTTGTTGTGCAATTTTTAGCTGTTCAACTGAGTAATGTAATTTAGCTGATGTACGATATATTAGGGATCATTCCCCGTTGTTTTGAGTAGTATAGGTATTAGTAGAGTGTGCTAATACTGTGGTTGTTATTTGGCATGATATGATATGCTTATATGATAAAATACTGATGATGTGTGATGGTATGCATGACGCTGTGAATGTATAAGTTATGTGTGCATTTGTGAATAGACTGTTTTATGGCTTAGAGTGTGAGCATATGTCTATTCTTGAATTGTTGTTGATGATGTGGCATTGCTAGGTGATTAGCATGCATATTGTGGCCTTATGGTGGTAGCTAATTCCCATTGTGAGGAATTAGTGAGTTAGTCATTATGGACTGTTGTCGATGTTTGCATGCTAGGTGAATTAGCGTGCATAGCATAGCCCTTGGGGTGGTAGCTAATTCCCATGGTGAGGAATTAGTGAGTGAGTCACTAAGTCTCAAATGAGTGGGACTAGTGGGCTTGGTAGCCGTGCCTGGATTTGGACGGTGAGGTGAACTATATGTTCACAAATAGTCGGTACCGCATGCATGGAGTCTCATTGCATAATATGTGTATGGCGTATAATATGAATGGATGTATTCCAATATTATACGTGTGTTCGTGTTGATATTGAGTATGAGCATGAGTTGTATTTGTATTGAGTATGATATTTGAATTGATGTGCCGTTACCGAATGTGTGATGTGATTAGGGTGATTAATGTGTTAAATTACTTAACATGACATGATATTTTATAATGCTTATTATATCGATTGAGGAACTCACCCTTACAACTATTTTTCAGGTAACGAGCAGTGATTGAGTAGAAGCTAGTCCTTGGAGTCTAGTGTAGTTCCTTAGTGGGTCATGCTCTGGTAGATGTAACATCGGGATGGGATGTTTTACTATGTTTTCATTTGGTTGTTGAACAACTTTACATGTAATGTATTACATGGTTTGAATGTTGTTAGTTTGTATCCGCTGCGTATTATGCAAATGTTTTATTTTGATTAAATAAATGAGCATGACAGGATATTTTGGAAAATGGTGTGAAATGATTGTGTGACATCCTTGAACTGCATATTTACTCTGATTGATATATATTGTTATTTTAATTAATTATTGGGGTATTTTAGAAGGGTGTTACAACTTCCATGTCTAAACCCTCAGTAGCTTTGACCATTAGGGTTTCGATGGGCTCAGCAAAATGTGCCTTTTTGACTTGGAGGGGATTGGAGTCCACTTGCATCGAAGCCTTGGGTTTCTCTCCGAACTGAATCTTGCCTTCCTTGAGCGCTTTTTGTACCAAGTCTTTGAAAAGAAAACATTGGGAAGTTTTATGGTCTAATAAATTGCCATACTTACAAGCACATATCCTTTTCCTTTGTTATAATAAGGGAGTTTTAAGCCCAAAGGCACTATAATCTATCCTAAGTAACCAACAAATAAAAAATCTCATCACATTTTGTTATATCAAAAGTATATGTCTTTGTAACGAACTTATCGTTTTTATTGGGTTTGACGGGATTTTTCCCATTCGAAGGTTTTAAAACTTTACAGACATATGGAGGCCATGACTTTAATTCTGCCACATGGACCTTGCTCTCTTTAACGCATTCATCGAATAATTTCACTCCAAATAACCATCTGTTTCTACATAGACGTCCTTTTCTTTTTGTTATATTTATTCGATTTGGCTTTCTCAGCTTTTAATCGATCGACTTGCTTTGAGAAGTCTAAACATGTTCAAGAGGTCATCAATTGACTCAAGTATTTTACGCCTAATGCTAACCAGTTCATTAAGGATAATTTTTTACTGGCCCATGTAGAATTGTTCATGAAACACTCTTTTTAGTTGGCTCCAATCATGTATGGAATGAGGAGGGAGTGTGGTGAACCATGTGAATGTGTTTTTTGTCAGAGAATTTAGAAAGTATTTCATCTTCAAATTCTCACTATTAGCTAAGTCCCCTGCCTCAGTCTGACATCTGGCGACATGTTTGACCATAGAGTCATTCGTTTCACCAGAAAATTTGGGGAATTTCCATCCTCAAGGGAGTCCCGTCTATCGAATGTATTGTGACAATGGTGACACGAAGTTAGGCCTATGAAGGCTAATGTTAAGGTCATTTTGGACTAGGATCTATTCGACCATGTTCACTATATTGTTCCCCCCCAAAGTTATTTTATTGGACATTTGTTAGTATTTGGTCGACATCTTGGTGTCTATTTACCATTATTAGCCTTGGGTTATTTTGGCCTATGTATGCCTCATCCTCTATATGTATGGGAAGTTTCGTATGTCAAAGTCCCATTTGTTGCTTCCTTTGGTTGACAGAGGCTTTCCCTTTGTCAAATGTCTCTACGTGCATGACATTTGAGATTTGAGGAGTTGACCTCGCTTGCACCGATTAGATAATAGTTCATAATTTTGGTTGGTGTTATGAATCAGGGAATTGAACATCATACCAATCTATTGGGTCAACATGTTAACCATTTCGTGGTTACTTTCATACATTTGTTGCCTCATAGATATGAGGGATGCCGTATTCAAAGTCGACGTCGTTTGGGGGCATAGTTTGATCCTCCTGATAGTGGTGTCATTCGACTGGGGTTATCTATTAACGAACCTGAGGCAGAATAAGGGATATGGTGGCCCAACAACCATTGTTTTATTTGCATAAGTCGACGCATTGGAATGCAGGTCTGTCATAATCGTTGTTGGCATACCATATGGGTATTCTTTATTTCCCATAGTAAGTGTAAAACTTGGAAGGAATGGTAACATAGGATCCTCCAAAGTTAGTCTTACGACCGTGAGGTTAAATGGGAGACTCCCTGGTTTTGAGGGAATTTCCCCTTATGTCGGGGTCGACGAAATTGGTATCGACGACACCACGGGAGCATCGCTCTATCAGGAGTTAGAATAGCCACATCTCTAGTCATCAATCCGACTAGTTGTTCTACTGCATTTTGAGAATTGTTATGTGAGTTAGAAGTAAGGTTATCTGTAGATGGACATGTCGTCTTAGGCAGAGCTCTTCCACTTCTTAAATGCATACACACATAAATACCAAAAACATTTCATGCATGAAGAATAATTTATAAAAGAAAATAAAATAATTATAAATTTAAAAATTTCGCACAAACGTCCCACTGGGCGTGCCAATTTGTTTACCCCTGTTTTTGGTAAACAACCGTTAGTCTTTTATTGAAGTTACTTGTAGGATTGATTAGTGAATCCTAGGACCTATGAGCATTAATTCTTAAAAGAGTGTTTGGTTGTTTGTTGTAAATGTAGAATAGATTCTAACTTTGCAAGAAAATAAATACAATAACTTGTAAAGAAAAGTAAGAGATTTTGACTGTGTCGAGATCCTTGTAAAATGTAACTTAAAAGGCAAGTAAATTGCTAAAAATAAATGTGAAAAACAAGAAAAGAACTTTGCTTAAATATGTAAATGATGGTGTGCATGGTCATACAGGCTTGCTCAATGATTCGTTTCTCACTCTTGTTTGGGTACTTTGAGTTTTTAGAGTTTTTTTAATGATATTGTCACCCTGAATTCTAACACTAGAATCCCTATGTATACTAATACATAGATAACTAATTATCTACAACAACTCTATTCCTAGTGATCGACATGTATCTACTTGTATGATTTACACCCTTCTAGTTTGTCTCCGCGTGTCTTTAATGCATTGATAGGAACAAAAGACAGTTAATCAATATGATCTCATTGTTTCACTCCAACTGCCACTGTCGACCGATAGTCATTGTCGAATTCCTGAGAATGTCACCCTTCATAGTCTGAAAAAACATGCTAAATTCCCATTTTTGTTTTTAACAGAACTGTTTCAACACCCTTTGACTAAGGATTATTCTTGTCAAAATGCCATCACACATTATTACTTTATCAAATAATTTCCGAATCTCTTTTCTCGTGTCAAGTTTAATGATATCGAAATGTCATACCAATCATCATTTAAAAGAATGTGTTTGAATTTCAATATTCAAAAATATGTATCTGAAGATTAAAAATCGAAAATATATTTTATTGTAATGAGTGCTTATTTTTCAGATGAATTTGAATCGCAGTAGCATGTGACGCGTCCGGATTTTAAACTCTAACATGTTGTAAGAGAGATATTTTCCATTTTTCACTGCACTGCAAAAATTCATTAGTGTGCAATCCTTTGATATTCATTGAAAATGCGAGGAACGTTGTTTAATATGCATGTGGGCCAGGTGGACACCCTCACCGAAATTGAAAGATGACATATAATGAGTAGGTGTCGCATGGTTGAGCTTTAAAGCATGTTTTCGTCACAAAAGATGAAGCATGCAATTCCGGTCCAATCTTCCCTTTCTTGTTTAAGGCCGGTGATATTTCACTTCTTATGATATCATTATCCTCTTAGAGCACGAATATGCTACTCTGGATTCACACACTGTTTTATTGTTTGCTTCAAATGAATACACACAATCATTTGGTTTAAGGCACCTTGAATCATTACAGATGCATATTAAGGAGTGCTAGCAAACATGAAAAGTAAAGTTCAAAAGTTTAATTATGTATCAAATCTTTGTGATGTCGTGTTTTATCTTGGCTTACTTATGCCATGTGTTTTAACTATCTTTGAATAGTTTTATTTTACATTCTAAAATAAATATTTAATAAAACTGATTTTTTTCTAAAATATTTATAATTTTATAATTTTGATATTTACAAAATTATTTAAAAAATCTAACTAATTCAAAACTATTACACTTTATATCAAACTACATTTATCATTTTTTTAAAGACGTTTAATATGGACTCGGTTTAAAAGGAGACTATACTATTTTTAATAAATTTTTATAAATAAATATTTTATTAAAAATATTAACCATCCATCTTTAGATCGATTTTGTGAATCATATTCGACACATTTTATTTTTAATTTGTTTTTAAAATAAATAAATAAAACGAAAATGTCCACTTTTTATTAACCTTATTTTCCAATAATTAATATTATTCACTACATGTTAAATTAGTTGTTTACTTGAATTTAGTCATACTATTTTCTTCTAACAATAATATTTTTTAAAAATAAATATAAAGCTAAATTACAGTTTTGTTTCATCTACTATGATATGCTTACGAAATAAGTTCTTTCTATTTTATTTTTAAATAATGTTGGTCCTCCATCCTTAATTTTAATTCAAAAAATATTGAGATGTAAATGTCTTTTTAATACATGGTAATTTTTTGATGATGTGGCATAAAATTTATAAATTTTTTATGATTCATGTCATTTTGTAAATAAATTATTAATTAATATTTGTACTGGTAAAAAAAGTACATCTGTTATTGTTCATTTTGATTGTTTGCATTTGGTAAAACAACATGGATAGTACAAGATGTATTTTGGTGAAAATATAACATGTGAGACAATGTGTTCTAGCATTTGGTTCAATCTCTAGTCAATAAATCTGAGTGTGATTTTGTTTGATTCCAAGAAAATTGTTAATCTAAATCAGTTTGAAAAAAGATTTTATTAAATCATATTCCATTAAGGTTGAAGAAGATTTAATTGGATATGAATTAACTGAAAGATTTGGATTTGATTTATATAATAAGATTTGATTTGATTGGATTTGCATATGTCTTGAAGGAAGATTTACTGAGATATATTTTGTCTAAAATTGTGCAAAATTTGATATGCAATGGTTGATTGAAGATTTATATTCAAAGAAGAAATCTGATTGGATTTGTTTTAATTACAATATTTGGAATTGCACTCGATGAAAAAATCTCCTATCTGAATTATAGATGATTTAAAGCGTGATTCAGTTTTTGGCAAGATATTTATTCTGAATCCTTTAATTGAGAAGTTAGAATTATGATGTATGTCAAATAAATATTTTATTTGATTTGTTT
Source organism: Lathyrus oleraceus (assembly GCF_024323335.1). Taxonomy (NCBI): domain Eukaryota; kingdom Viridiplantae; phylum Streptophyta; class Magnoliopsida; order Fabales; family Fabaceae; genus Lathyrus; species Lathyrus oleraceus. The sequence goes on from NC_066583.1 coordinate 252,818,883, forward strand.
AAGATTCAAAATACTGTTTCGTGGACAAATGTCAAGCCAAATATTCCAGCATGTGTACAACATCTGACCTTCGTCAGCAGGCCATGATGGGTGTTGTTCTGAGCGCACTGTCAAATTGTGATTCAAGCATATCTGTTGTTATATTTTAGCAATGTATTTATTAGATTTGTTTGGTTGATTAAAAGATTAAATCAAATCAGTTAGAGGTTTAAATTTGAATTCAAACAAATCAATTTTTTTTGGAGGTTGTTGAAAAACAAATAAAAATTAAATCCTCTACAAATATGGACGTGGTCATATATTTAACACATTGGAGAAAAGCCCATAAGATTGCATTGATATTTAAGAAGACTCAAACCTAACGTTTCAAATGTGCAAGCATTGAAGATCATTGTGTTAGGATTTTTATTTTTGAGTTTTTTATTTGTATTGTTGTTTGTGCACCACTCTATCGTGTCCTTTCATATCCAAAGGCAAAGAGTTTGGTTTGTCTAATACACTTTGTACTAATTATTTTAGAGAGTGGATTTCCTTTCTTGGGTTGGAAGCCCCCCAGATGTTGGTGTTGTTGCACTGAACTAGGTTAACAATTCTCTCGTATTCTTTATTTGCTTTATGATTTATTATTATGTTTTCTATTATCTGTTAATTTTGATATAAGATGTTGAACACATTGACTTATGCACCTGGTCCAACATTTATCCTCTTGAGAACATAATTTCAATTGGAATTAGAGCCGACACCATGTTCTGTTTGGTGTGTTAAAGGGTTCTTATTTTGTTCAAGATGGAGAATTCAAAGGAGGAGCAGTCCATCAACAAAAGATTCTTTATGATATTAAGAATCCTCCAAAGAATAGAGTTGAAGACAATTATGAAGATTGTGAAGACCACATAGATTATGATACTGAAGAAAATCACAGGCTTGCTAAGATCTTTAGTAACATCATGAGAAAACTTGATATGAGATCTGAGAATAATGTCTCTACAAATGTTCAAGACAACCAACAACACAATTTCAAGATATGTAACTTTCAACTTAAAGAAATAGGCGGTGTAAATCTCAACTGGATCCAATGTATTAAAATTAAATATGTTGGACATATTCAAGTTGAATGCTCAAGTTTTCCAAGAAAATAAAGAAGAATCTACAATGTCACTAATGATGAGAAAGGTGAATCTAATCAAGTAATCAATATTGTGGCCTTCAAAGACATGAAAGATGTTATACATACTGGTGAGCCGTAAAATTTTAAAAGTATATATGTTACTCCAATTCAGAAAATAGAATGCACAATCTCAGGTAACATGTATCAACATCCTATCACACATGATTACCAGTGCATTAAGTTTCTCTTCTCCATTCCATTGTACTATTGTAAAATGTATGGTAGTCAACTACATCATCAACATATGTATTCTCAGTGGAATGAGAAGTCTAAAAGGAATCATTAACAAGTTTGGCGTGGCAAACCTAAAATTCTTTTTCATATTTCTTGTACCTCTCACAAGGTATTTTCTGGTGAAGATTGTTATTTTGACAGTAGCTGCAATAGACCCTTGATATGAGGAAGAAACTATGTTACTCTTGGTGATTCTACTACAAGACTGAAATGTACTAAGAGGAAGATGATTACTCCCTACATTATGATGAAAAATGTTGAAGAACATGTTCCAGACAAGGATGACATTTTAGGTACATAAACTAAGTTGGCACATAAAGTCTAGGAGTATAAGGAACTTATTGCAGAGAAATATGTTATATGTATGTCTGATCTCAAAATGAAGAAAGTAAAATTTATGACATGTGTCAAGTTGGGAAGTAAACCATAACGTCATATAAGATGTTTAAACATCTTACTCGTGTTTTTGATTTACCACTTATGGACTTTATGAGACTCATGGAAGGCATTGTCATTGAAGGGAAGGATGATGGTTAGGACGGAGGTCCTCCCAACATTGAACAACCAACTGTGATTCAGAAGAAGAAGCTAAATAAAATTAGTGATTATGACATTATTATTCCTATTGAGGTTCCTCTTAGTGTGTTGAATTTCAGTTATAAGCTGCATATTAGGAAACATGTCCCAAACATTGTTCCCCATAATATTCCATATTTTGATAAGTCTGATCTAGATGTTGGTAAAAATGTTATTTATTTTCCACTCATGTATGAGCTTGTAAGAAATCATCCCCTCATTTAAAAGATTATTGCTGATGAGATCCGGTAAAATCAAAATGTTGATAAAGATGTGCCTGACATCCTGGTTGACATGTGTGAAACATAGTCTCAAATTCATAAGGAGAATGATTATGTGACCCCTGAGAATAGTTATATGAGTGAAAATGATCATGTCGATGAAGATTTTGAGGTTGATATTAGTGTAGCCCATGTTGATGTTGTTAATAACAATAAAACTAAAAGGAAACATGCATCAAAAGGAAAGAATGCTCATGCTCTAGAAGATATGGAGGAAGACGTTAATAACAACTTGAATGACATAGAGGTGCATCTAAATAAGAAAAGTAATGAGAGTATTACTAGAAATAAGGGATAACTTATAGTATAAGACCATGCTCAAACCAAAGGGTTTGACTTTGATGAAACTTTTACTCCTATTGATCATCTTAAAGCCATCAAAATGTTTCTAGGCCTGTTTTGTTTCCTTATCTTCACACGTTATCAAATGGATGTGAAATTTTCCTTCCTCAATAGGTACTTGAATATGGAAGTCAAACAGGATGTTAGTAGTTATGTCACTAACATGGATGGTGATTATGTGGATGTCTGTTAGGATGCTAAATATTGATGTCAACAACATCTCTACTATTTCCTTTGCCAAGTTCTAGAGTCAATCTGAAAGGATGTTAGGAACAAGGAAATTATTGAATAATTATGACATCCCAAAGAAGATATCTAAGAAAAGGCATGAAAACTATGTTGTAGTTATGAAAGCTCACAGAGTGTCTATGAAAGGCATAACAATTAAAGGAAAGGCCAATGGTAAGTATGAAGGTGTTTCTTCTCTTGACAAGCCTAAGGATTCTCAAGATGGTAATAAAGATGTCAACGAGGATATGACATAGAACCTGTATGACATGTTGGTGATTGATTTTCCCACTCATATGAAGGATGAGCAAGTTGCCAATCTCGATGAACAAGATATGGTACTCAATGATATACCACTTTATATGATTGTACTAGTTGATGTTCCAAATACAAGAGATAAGGATATTGAGATTAAGAAGGACAATACTACAAATGGAAAGTCTGTGGAAAGTAAAGATGTTGAGAAGAAGTCTCTAAAGAGAAAGCTTGTACACTCAAATGACTCTGAGACAAGTGTTGAAGAAGATGTCTGGGACATTGTGTCCACCATAAGGAGAAAGGTTGGTGGAAAGAGGATTTTTGTGAATGTTCTTGATGCTCCCTATATAATGTGTCATTCCATTATGAAACAAGTGTTCAGAAATGGAAATATGTTTTTCTAAGAAGGATTGCCTATGAAAGAGAGACGCGCACATATGCTCTTGATTATAAATAGATTATGGAGTTTCTAGAAACGGCTGGGTTAGTGAAAACTGTAACTGATGTTGGTCATTGCTATGAAAAGTTAGTCAAGGAATTCAATGTGAACATTACTAGTGAGTGTAATGTTGAAGGCAATAAGAAGTATAGAAAGGTTTATGATAGAGGAAAGTGTTGAAAGTTTTCACTTTCAATTATTAATGATTATTTGGGAAGAAGCAAGTCTACAAGGTTTGATAAGGTTCTCTCTATTGACAAGATTATGACCAAGGAAAAGGAAGTTTTCAGTAAGGAAGAAGAGGAAACTGCAAGTGAGGATGAATAAGAACATTATTTTGAAGCACTAGAGTATAATGAAATTATGGAGCTTCTTAGGGATGTTAAGTTGTTGAAGACAATGTTGAATGTTGGGTCTGGTTATCCTAAGTTGATAAAGGAATTTGTGGTTAAAAATGATGGTATTCCTTATGGGTTGTTGAATTTCAGTTGTGAGTTGTTTGTTGGGAAAGATGTCATAGACACTAGTCTTCTATATGTTCATGTTACTAATGAATCTGGTTTTGGTAATATGCTAAGTCTGCAATAAGAAGAAATTTATTATTGTATCACTGGTTTTACGTACCAGGTAGGAACTAATGTTACCTTGGAATGTGGAGAATATTGTCTTTGTTAATTCGTTACACATGTTGAGTGTCATGGCATCCAACCACTTATTGGTGTTCCTTCTCTAATCTATGATGTTTTGAGTGTTCAAAATAAACATATTGTTATTTATGATGATGAGATTGGTGTTTTCCTAAGTGTTTTAACTTTGAGTTACATACTGAATGTTGGGAAAAATGTAACATAGATTTGTCCAACATATATGCACCTGTTGATGAAACTGATCTGGTTTTTGATAGAGAAATGTTGGAGTTTTTTTTACCTCAACTTGTTTTTGCTGCTACATAGGTACATTATCATATACATTGTTCCAAAAATTGTGTTTGACATATGTTCGTCTGAAGAACAAAATTACTGCTACTGCAATTTTATGATATGTGTTCTTGTGTTCTTATTATCTATTACATATGCCTATTCTAGGCTAGATTTTTCTATTACCCCTTGCCCATTTTGATAAAATTAGAGGGAGATGATGATATGACGAGATCCAGGAAAGGATGTTGATTCTATCTGGTGTTCATAAGAAGTTATGGGTTGTTGTCTTCTCTAAGTTCATGCTTATAGAAAAATTTTGGTTTCATTGTGTTGAAGAATGTCCCGAAGAATGTAAGGAAGAATATATATAATATCTTGCGTGTTGCTTGTTAGATGTTGGTCTTGTGTCCTTGTCTCTTTAGAGGTGAATAAGGGGAGAAAAAGAAAAGGGAACACTTCTTTAATATGTGATATCTATGTTTTGGCTATTTTTGTTGGTGTTGCTGGTTCTGTAATGGATCTTTAACTTGTGTGTTGTTATCTTGATATGTTTATGCAATATAAAAATGGTTTGTGTTCTTCCAGATTTGGTATTATTTTATGATCTTGATGTGTTCTTGATGCTTTGGTTTTCTGTCCATACCTTTGCCAAATTGTGGCAAAAAGGGGAAGTAATGGTGTATGTGTTACTTCTGTTGTTGTCTATTCTGATATGGTTTAATCTATTTGTAGTACCCTAAAATTTTCCCACCTCTTTACTATTATATGGATTTTAGTTGTGTTTTATATCGAATGAATGAGATAGCCTATTTGGTAGTAGGGTGAGATTAAGGAGTTATGTCTTGGGTTTGAATCCCACCTTTCCTATTTTTAGTGCATTTTTTCCTTTTTATTTGTTTTTACCTTTTTACAACAACAAAAATAAAAAATTGCATTTTTTAATCATTTTTTTATTAATTTTCCATTTATGATTTATGCATTTTAAAAAATTATTATTTTTCACCTTTTGCATTATTTCCAGTAAAACAAATATCCAAAAAGGGTAAAAATATATATATCTTACTTTAAATGCATTTTTATTTAGATTTAGTTAAGTTAACTTTATTTTTAGTTAATTTGATTCTATTTTAATTTAGTTTATAATTAATATGATTTTATTTTATTTTTACTTAAAAATAAAAAACACAAAAACATACTTTTTTTTAATTTGATTTTTATCTTGGTTATAAAGGAACGAATCTGATCCTATTTGTGGCATCTTGCAAATAGTATTTAATTTATTTTTTGATCCTAATTTAATTATTACCTATTTTATTGACCATTTTTTTGCTTTAAATACATGTCAATTTCTAATATTTCATCCATCCAAACGGTATAGAATCCACAATTTAGAAAATTCAAACCCTAAAAGTTGTTGCTCTTCACACTTAAGAACAACAATAACTAAACCCTAAACCTTCAACATCCATGCAAGCAAAAGAAGAAGGATTCTTGAACCGAAGGAGAAGGGAGAACAATACAAAGGAAATGGAAAGAAAGGAAGGAGAAAACAACTTAAATTGCTCACGTCACTCTAGATTGGTAACTACAACTACTTTTATAACTCCGAACATTATGTTTGCATTGTTTTTTTTTTTTTGCATATTCGATTTTTATGAATTTCAATTTTACATGATTCATGGTTGTGTTATTCGTTGTCTTTATTTAATTTGTGTTTAATGATTTTTTTCCTGATATAATTCATTTAGTTCTTGTTTATACCATTTAGATCTTCTCTTTTATTTCATTTAATACTTGATTTTTAATTATTATCATATCATTAGGAAACTACAAAAAAAATATCACCTGATTCTCTTTTTTTTAATTCACCTAACCAAGTTTTTAATTCATTTTGTTTTAATAAGTTAGTTTAAATTTAGAAAAAAAAAATCAATTTTCATTATACTTAATTAGTTTTAGTTATTTAATTTAGCTTTTTTTCTTTTCTCATTTCATTAATTTAATATAGGTTAGTTATTATTAATATAAAATAAATATATACAAAGTGCTTTTTTATATTTATTAGAATATTTAATAAATCACAAATAACCCAACTTGTACATAAATTACTAACTAAATAAATGAAACATAAAACAAAAAAAAACTTTTTTTTAGTTTCAATTAGACTATTTAGTTTTTAACATTTTTTTAAGGTAATTAATTAGCAAATTAAAAAAAAATAGGTTAGTTTAATTTCATTAATTAATTTTAAATTAGGATTTCCCTTTTAGTCATTTAATTATTAATAATAAAAAATACAAAAAAAATTGTTCTTTTGTCCTATTAGTTGATTTTATTTTATTAATTTTATTAGATTAATTTTATTAGTTAACTCAGTTAGAAAATGACGGTAAAAACAATAAAAATAATAATATTAAAAAACTATGCATGTATACATCACAAATATTTTCTAAACTAAACTAAAAAGAGTATTTTGCAAAACCATGTCCTGGAATAATTGTTTGGTTGGCGTCGCGCCTTATCGATCAGTAATTCAAACCCAAAACTTAAAATCAATCTAAACACATCAAATACTTTTTTCTCTGCCCTCATCCGTTGAGACCTTTTTCAAGCAAACTTTTCTTCGGCCCGTTGCATTGAGATCTTTTCACAAATAAAATCAACTAACACGCAACACTTTAAAGATGAACTATGGTACTCTGATTCTTCACAATGCTTAAGGATATGTAGGCACATAGTTGTGACACTCTAGCAAGTATAATAATAAAAAAACTTTTTTTGTTTCCCTTCTTGATTAAATCTTTTCTTAAAATAATGAAATAGTTCTCTTATAAATAAGTTTAAATAAACCAATTAAGCAAGAAATAGGTAAATAAGCAAACATCCCTTAGGTGAACATAGTAACCCTAGAATTATTGGAGGATCCCATTGAGTACAATGGAGATGAGAGGTGTCTGACACCTTTCCCTCACTTAATCGACTCCCGAACCCTAAGCGTCTTATGCTTACCTCTTAGGTTTTATCATCCCTGTTCCTTAGGAACGAATAAAGGATGATGACGACTCTGTAATTTTTCAGTTGCGACAGTTGACGACTCTGCTGGAGAATACTCTTCCATAAATAGAGCTAATCATATCCTTTAGTTCCAAAGTTTGTTTGTTTTCTTTGGGTTTTGAATGTTTTATTTATTTGTTTACTTTTCTGCTTTTAATTATTTATTCTTCTTTTATTATTTCTACTTTATTGCATCTTTATGAATATATATTATGCTTATGGCATTTTTATTTTTGTGTGAAGCTAAAACCCAAGCTTGGAGGAAAATCGTAAGTTAAGATGTATAATCATAGTGCTAATCAGTGAGATGTCACATCTCTCAGGGGTATGAAAGCTACACTCATAATAGACCCCTCAAATTTGTCTTCATAGTAGAGTTATCCCCTCACTACGCTGATGTTTTGGATGTGGTCCATGACATTAAGAACTGTTATCTAGAACCCATTTCACCCATGGTGACTTTATGTTATCAACCGACGATGGTCGTTACTAAGGTCCCGCCTAGATGAAACTTATCCCAAAGGGTTACCTTGGGAGGGCTAGTTCCTTCTCATGGTAAAACAAGGGTATAGTTCATGACTTTTGGACTCTTCTCTCAAAATTCTATATCCTATAAGTGACAGGATTAGGTAGTAAAAAATTATAACCAACCTATCATATGGAGCCCTCTCGTAGGTTGTTATGTCATCATCCTATTCCTAAACTCATATTTAGGTTTCCCATGCGGGTCATTATCCATATCTATAAGGAGATTTCTTAAATAAAGTATCCTTATATTCAACATTATCCTTAAACCCATACATGGGTTCTCATTATCCCTATTTGTAACTATCCTAATGTGATACCTGCATACATTAAAAAAACTTTTAGCATACCTCAAAAAAATTGCATACCCCATGCATTTTCATGCATCTTCATACATGCGCCTAAAAACCATACCTCTTCCACTTTCACCGACCTTCCTCCAACGATCATATAGCTAGCAGACTTCCTGATGATACTCACGAATAAACCCGAAGGATGTTTCAAGAAACTATGGAGGGACTCAAGAGAGGCAAGTACCATTGAAAAGAGAAGGTAATCATTCGCCATTCCAGCCACATGCCTATTGACCAGTGCATTTTGATGCACATTATTCTACTATTATACTTAGGACTTTCTTAAATTTGTTTTTATTAATTTTACTACTTTATTGTGTTTTAAAAATTTTATTTTTGTTTTTATTTTAATTTCATATTTTATTTTTCAGCATTAACAGTTATTTGATACCTTGAGCTACGAGAATCAGATTGATGCGTTCTGATAGGCGTTGGAAAGCTAAGATAAAGAGCTACAAGTTTTGTGTTAAAGTTAAAAACTGATTCAAAGTGAAGCAGGGTCGAATAAATCGTTGAAGTTTCAGACTTAAGAAATATTTAGTTATGGGGCGGGTTTTTTATGTTTTTCGACCCGGTTGGGCTAGAATCCGAATGCTATGTTTTTCCTATACCTAGTCGTCGATGCTACTGTTCACAAACTCATATTCACTATTCACAAAATATTTCTAAATATTTTTACAAAAAACTATGAAGAACTAATCACTTATATTAATCTCAAGTATCAGAACCTGAATACAACAGATCAACAAAAGTGATAAGTTCTTCATAGGTTTTCGTACAAAGCTTTAGAAATATTTCGTGAATAGTGAATATGAGTTCATGAACAACAACAATGGCCGCTAGATATAGGAAAAACTTAGCATTTAGGTTCTAACCCAACCTGGTCGAAAAATATAAAAAAAAACGACCCATAACTAAATATTTCTTAAGTCTGAAACTTCAACGATTTATTCGACTTCTTCACTCTGAATCAATTTTTGACTTCGAAATGAAACTTGTAGCTTTTTCTCTTAGATTTCCAACCCCTATCAGAATGTATCAATCTGATTCTCGTAGCTCAAGTTATGGTATGCACAGTGAACATATATCAAATAACTGTTAATGCTGAAAATAAAATATAAAATTAAAATAAAGGCAAAAATAAACTTAAATATAAAATATAATAAAGTGGTAAAATTAATAAAACAAACTAGAGAAATGCCTAAGTACAATAGTAGAAGAATGTGATCTTCCAAAGGTTTGCTCTCCCACATTTGAACTTTTGTACTCCGAGAAAAATTATAAATTCAAAACGAAAAAACTTCAAAACAAAAACAAAACACAACATGCATTTCCAAAGGTTTTCAGGATGACAAAAGTGTAAGTAAATTCCTAAGTCTAAGCTTCACGAAAAAGGGTGTTATTGAGTACCATTTTGTAACAGTCGAAGCAAATAAGAGGACAGTTTACCAAAGAGGACACTTTTGTTGATCTGTTGTATTCAGGTTCCGATACTTGAGATTAATATAACTTTGCAATTTAATTTCTAATCCTTTCGATTCTGCTATGCGTTTTTGTTAATTTGATTCATCAAATAGTATTTTTGTTTGGTCCGATTGATTTATTGTTCCCTAATTTTGATTGCGTGTTGTCGTATGCTCAATCCTTAATTCGCTTTATTCTTAACTGAATGCTTAATTCAAAAAATAGGAAACATAATTATTATAATTTCATTTGCACTTGTTGATTGATATTGTGATTGAATAGGGATAGAATCCTCTTAGGGCAGTGAAGTTATAATAATCGATAATAGGTAGGAACCGAATCAGTATATCAGCTTATTTTATAATCACTTTTTATAATCATTTATTCTGAATCGAATATACCCCCCCCCAAATCGATTCTAGTAGGTTAATAATAATCCAATAGTCCTTGAGATACGATGTTCAAGTGTCGCTTCCCTTTTTATTACATTTTGTCTTAAACTTGTTTTTTACCCGTGTGCGACAACGAATCACCTACCTAGATCCTCAAATACAACAACCCTGGATAATGCCTCCGCAACAAAGTTTGAAATGGTATCTACTTCAGTAACAACCTCACGAGCCTCATTAATCACAACAAAGGAAACTTGGAAGGAAACTGGATGTTATACCAATGTCTCATGACTTGCTCAGAGATGCTCTAGTGAAGCTACAGTCACTTGATCCTCCTCCTCATCCATATCCTACAAGTTATGATGAGAATTCCTGATGTGAGCACAAAGTAGAAGACCTGTTGTTGACTTTTGAAAAAGGAGTCTCATTAGTGAATGATCACGCCTTACTTTGACAAAGTACAAGAACTCCGAGAAGCATCTCCTAAATTCGATGGATCAACAATGAAGCTCATCCCAAAGATCATTAGGCTTTCATTTTCATTTGTAATTTCTTTGTTGCTAAGTTGTATTTTTTTTAAACTTATGCTTTTTATTGACAATTCTAATAAACTGACCATGCATGTTTTTGAATTAATCCATTCGTTTTCACTCATTCTTATGCCATCATAAAAATAAAAAAATCAACGCCTTTTCATTTCGTTTTTTCACCTATTAACAAACTTAGGAGGAGAATGACAAAATAACTGAATTTGCTTACATATGTTTTTATTAGTAAGACTTGGCTGACGATGTAAGGCATTTTTCACTTCCCAAACACTGGAGAAATAAGGAGATAATTCGTAGTCAACCCCCTCGAGCCATAAGTCGGCGTTTCTTTTTCTTTTCATGAAAACCCTTAATCTTAATCAGGGGTCGGGTAATTTTTCAATTAAGTCAATGATGCATTCTAATCCCAAGAGAACCATTCCATCTCATAACCACAATAAGAGGTTCAAGTATACCTTGCACACATCATCCAATATCAAAGAATAAAAGATGAGATAAAACTCACATTAGTCAACATGACAGTCTCAACTTTTCAAAAGAATAACATCACAAAAGTTATTTTAAAAAAAAAGAGCCTGCTAAGTCAAAAAGAAAAAAACCTGAAAATTTTACTTAGGCAAAAGTTAGGGCATCATGTTTCAAAAAGAGCCCTCTAAGTCAAAAACTAAAATAGAGTTGACTTAAGCAAAAGTTAGGGCATCCTGATGGACCACAAATTCAAAAGAATTGGTCCATTCAAAAATAGGGATTAAAAAGAAAATAAAAAAGAAAAAAAACGGAAACAAGCTTGTAAGTGAAAGTAGGTGACTTCCACCTCAAGAATCTCATCAGTGCTTGAACCATTACATCTACCTCCATCATTATCTACCAAAATTATCTTGTAACTGAATACAAACATTGAATTAATTGGATTTAGAAATGGAGATCATTAAGAAGAAGGGGTTGGTCTTAATCAAAATTTGAGTCTTATAATCCTTTTGTTTCATAAATCGTGAACCAAACCACATTATAACCTTTAAAAGTCCTAATTGAAGTTAGGTTCACTATGAAGCATACTTGGAAAAATCATTATTAAACTGACTCCAAATGTTTGTTAAATCATTGCTAACCACATTTTCACATCTTCATTTGTGTTAACCTCATGGCCAAATATCCTTCGTATACACCACACTTATTTCCATAATAATTCTTGATTTGAAAAACTTGCACATGCATTGCGTTAGAATTACTTCTCAAAAGAAATATTTTACTCGCAAATCAATACTTAGCATCAAAGGAATTTTATCAAAGGCCTGATCCGAGGCATATTGCTTCAAGAAAACTCTTGACTATGGTTAAATCACCTAGGAATCCTTACAACCATGAGTAGATCATTTGAAGATCCTACCGATCAGGATCAAATCCTTATAATCATGGGCACGCCAATTGAAGATCCTACTAACTAGGGGAAATCATCCCAATATTTGACCCACCGATGTTGAATCACCTCCATAACCCTAATGATGAGGAACATACCTTTCAAGGGGCTCGTGATAGGGCAGACCACCTCAAGAGCATAGTGAAGCCAACCACTCCAAGAGTCGGTTAGTCAAGGGCATACTTTTCAAAGATTTAAATACTATGGAACTCCATATCAAGGTGATATCACAAGATGGTGGGATCCAAGTTCCACTTTAGGAAACACCTCTATGACAAGGGGAAGACCATTCTAGAATCCCATACTGGGGCAGAACACCTCAACAACATGGTGAAGTCGATCACTCTAAAAGCTAATAAATTAGGGAAATGCTTTCCTAAGATTAAAATACCGAGGTAGTTCATATCAAGGTCGTATAAAAGCATGATGGAATCCAAGTTCCTTTTTAGGAAAATACTTCATAAGACATAAAAACAATAGCAATACCCTTCAAGGCTCAATCAATCTAGGGCAGACAGTTGCAAGGCTTGGTCAAAAGAAAATGCTTCAAAAAAATAGTTCATCAGGGGAAGATCATTCTAAGAGTCAATTAGTCGAGGACGAATCTTGAACCTGACTTTATGAGTCTATCGGATTACCTAACTGCAAGTGTACAGTCTATCGCATAGTTTTTAAAAGATATCGATCCCGCAGAGACCTAATTGTCAATCTTTCGTTTCTAGTTGCTACGATGTTTATCTAAGGAGAATGAATTAGGCAAAGGAGAGATGAAATAAATAACTTTAATAAATTCAGACAAGTAATACTGGGATGTGGCTCTCATCAAGCAACAATACTCTTGATTGATTCTATAAAGGATTATTGTACGGGGCAATATTTTCTACTTTGAAAAGAATTTAATTGAACAGGAATTGTCGCTTTCACCTATTCAGAACCGGGTTTGACTCTCTAATTTATACCGTCCACTGTCACGTGTGACCGACGCTTATTGCGTTAAAGTAGTAAATCCTATTTTAAGAAATTAGACTCTTTACTCAGTTGAAAAGTAATTTTGATTGGAAAATTTAACTTAAAAGTGTTCCAGGCTTTCGCTCAGGTAACCGGATCCTAAACCTATAAATGCGTCCGCAAATAGTTTTAAAACCTCTTTCTAGAAATATTATACTTTCCTAATTAATTAACAAAGTGATTTCACAGTATTCGTTAATAAAAAACAAACCAATTTTATTCTTTAGTATCAGACGAATTTGGATCTTACCCGACGTTATCACGGCTCTACTTTCGTAGTGACTGATTAAATTGAGTTTAGAAAAATTGTATTAAAACCATAACAACCAACAATTATAATCCTAAAGAAACAACAATTATAGTACCGCAAAGTGACGATCCTCACATCCCAGCATCAATAAATTAGCTGGACATGTCAATGAGAAACATAAAAACATATATTTGAAACTTAGAAGTAAACATTTCGGAAAGGTAATTGAATTGAAAAGAGCGGTTTAGAAATTGGTTTTGAATACGAAATAACGATAAGAACATGCAATTAACAAAAGTAAAGCAATACGGTGCACATAATAAGACTTAAAAATAAAAGAAGAAGTGCAAGACGAGGAAATTAAGTGCGAGTAAATAAATAAAGCGATATAATAAAAATGCGTAATATATTAAAAACCTGCTCCAAATGGTGGCTTGAATCTGGTACAAAATAAATTGCTAAAGACTTGTGAAGAAATATAAATGACGACAAGATTAAACTTCGACAAAATAAAGTGCTCTAAACTTCGTACAAACTCATTGCTCTCTGGTGCTATAACCCCTCGATGTGATGAGTTATAACTTTAATCAGTAAGTCAAGTGCTTAAGATTGTGCTAAGCTTTGATGCCTTGAAAAATGAATCTTTTCACTTATTTATAGTGTTCCAAGATCCAAAATATCAAGTGGGAGGTTTCTACATTCATGGGAGAGAATGTAGGAGTGCATGAGGTGAGTGGGAGACCAAGCAAGCCCACTTTCCAACCGTCTGGCTCTAACAAAAATGGCGAACGCCACCTTCCCAAAGTCTGGAAGAATTGGTCAATTGACTGTTGGTGAGTGGGACTCGTCATTCTTCTTATTGCTTTCTCCATGGAGAATTCCACGCAAGTCGCCTTGAGTGTAATTTCTCATTTTTTTTCTTTGTTTTGCATCTGAATCGCTTCGTTTCTTCGCACATGGCTCCTATATGGTCAAATACCTGAAATACAGACAAAATACCCATATAACACTGGAAATAGAAGTAAAATGATGATAAAACATGTACAAAACGAGTCAAAATAACAGTGTAATTTGGTGTTATCAAACTCCCTCATACTTGAACCTTTACTTATCCTCAACCAATAAACCAACAAGATAGACATAATTATGTGCATTCTTGAAACAAGGAAATAACATACTCCTAATCATAGGTGGATGTTTGGATATCGTTAGATTGATAAGTATTAATTACTGTAAGACCCCAAATTTGACCCTAGGATCCCTCATGCTATCTTATCATTTGCATTGACTTTGGGATCACATCTTGGCACCCTCTTTACCCATCATTCAATGGGTTTGCATTGGGAGAGATCACCAAGAACATTTTATTGTATCATACTCTACTTTCTTTTGTTTACTAACCAAAATACCAAAATTATGTCTATGTGTAACTTTGTTTCTTTTGTAGGTATTGTGTATGTCCACATGTGCCTCATCAAGATCACAACTAGGGTTTGAGACCCTCATGGAAAGAGATCAATCAAGAAAAGGTTAAAAATGGTTCTAAGTATCATATATGGATCCCCATGTTCTTTATTTGTCATTTTGATCAAGAATTCATCAAGAGTTTGAAGCTTGTTTGCCTTGGAAGCCCTAATTCATCTAGGTATCTTGTGTGACTTCCTCAACAAGTTTCTTCATTAATTGGTTAAATATATAAAATTATACTCCATTATACATAATATCAAGAGTATATGATCCTCCATTAGCCCAAGATATCTAGAGAACTTCAAGTTTCCAAGTTGGTTCAAAGAGGTTGACCAGAGAAAGTCAACTAGTCAAAGCTGAGGTTCCCTAGATCCTATCTCCTATAATTTTTGTCATATGAAAATGATTCAAAGAGAAAATTTAATCTTTATGACATTCCAAACAACTTTCATGTTTATATAAAGATCTAATTTTTCTTGGAAAGACATTGTTTATGGTGAAAGACTATAGGCCATTTTGTTTATGCCCTAGTTAGGAGGTCAACTTCCAAGGACCATAACTTGCTAAAGTTTTATGATATGAAGTCCATATAAGTTTAAAAACTAATATCAATATGTCTTATACAACTTTTATTCTTTGAGAAATGTCAAATTCTACTTGCAAGGGCATGTTCCAAGAGGAAACATTATAGGTCATTTTGGGCCATCACCATTGAACAAGCAATTTTCCTCAACTTCTAAAATCCCTAACTCCCTCATGCCAAATCCAAATGATGTAAAATATGTGACAAAATTTAATAGGAATTAAATATCTACAACTTTAATGAAGGAACCATTTTCATTTGAAGCCCATAGCAAAAGTTATTCAAGGTGGAAGAAGTGGTCATTTGACTTTGTACTTAGAAATTTTCCAACCATTTTTTATTTCTCGAACTTCCACCTCAAAATTCATCATGATCCAAGCTCCAAATGGAAAAGTCTTCAACATCAAAGTTGTTCCCCTTCATGTCACCCCTTTCCAAAGATTCCAAGATCATGGCATTTGGAGGATTTTACAAGGACTTGCGCATGGTTACATTTCATGGTCCCATTTGGATAAATCACATGAGCAATTCTCAAGTACAATTGCATGGAATCATGTTAAGCTTTCAGCATCATTCATACATAATTATGATCCTTTTGCAATCATTTCATGGGCCTATCACACGCCCATGCAAGGACGCACTAGCATTTCTATTTTTGACATTTTTTGGATTGGTGTAGAAATGAATCATGGAGCCTATATATACATGCTCTCTTGCAAGTTAGAAGGGGACTTTGCCCAAGCTTTGAACTGCAAACACCCTCACCTCCATTAAAGGATAATCTTGAAGGTTTTCAATTGGAAATCGAGTTTCAATTTCACTTCTGTTTTGAAGTTGAAACTCTAAGAATCCAAGCCATTTTAGCTTCCATTTCACCTCATGCAAACAAGTAGAAGCAAACCCAAGCCAATTGAGATCGAGATCAAGCTTCTTCACTATAAACAGAAGGTGAATTTTGTGAAACTTTCTCTCTTCGATTCTCCCTCATTTCTCCATTATTTCAAGTAATTTTTGGTTGGTTGAAGTCCTACCAATGTATGCAACAAGATTGAGTTGCTTTGAGGTCAAATCGAAGCAACTCAGATCGTGTATCTTAAAATTCAAATCCTCGTATCTTTCAATATACTTGGAATTAGGAGAAATTGAGGCCAGATTTAAGCTCCTGGGCTTTTTTCCTTTAAAATAGTATGCTCGCTTTTCATTTTCTTGATGGTTGGTGGTGGACCAATCTGGTGAGGTCCACCGGAGAAGATGACTAGAACCCTAGCTCCGGTGGTGTGTTGGCGCCTTCCCAACCTTCTGATATGATTCAAATGTTATAATCCAAAGCATCCATTCTGATTACCACGTCTGCAGCGCTTTGACTTTGGACCATGGTGGATAACGTGTGTTGGCCATCAGATCTGCCACCTCAATTAATGAGGAAGATCTGGTGGCCCTTGTTTTTTTTTTTTAATTTTTGATTTTATAATTAAGCCTTTTACTTTGTTTAATTCATATTAAATTCATTTTTAATCCAAAAAATATGGGACTTTCACCAAAAATCTTTAGATATTTTACTCTTCCATATTTTGAATTAAAATCCTTTTTTGGATTAATTTTGATATTTTTCATGAATTAAATGAATTTTGACTTGTTTTTAAATATTTTAAAATACTTCTGACTTTCCAAAATTTATAATTTTTTTTGTCTAGTTTGACCTAGGGTAAATCCTTTGGCCATTTATTTGGTGTTTTGAAGGGATTTGAGGTTTTGTCCATTTTAAAATGCTTTATAATTCATTTTGTTGATTCTAAGTGTTGACAGCAATTTTGGTAAAACAAAGAGTGTTCACAAGATGTTATGTCTGATGTCTTAACATGAGATATCCTATGTACCTGCTGGAATTCAAGAACATGATCATGCAGGATTGTATCAGAATGTCATAATGACATGGCATCTGATTATGTGTACCTGCTGGAGTGAAAGACATGATCATGCAGGATTATTTCAGAATGTCATACATAATGACATAGCATCTGATATGGTTGTACCTGCTGGAATTTATAAATGGAATTATGGAGTTATGCAGATATTGTTCCAGGATGTAAGACCCGATGTCATGACATCCTGTACACAGAACATTCAGTAGGAATGTCTGGTGTTTTGTGATTGCACAATTGGCAATATGTGTATGATTGAAGATCTGATTGGCAGGCGCATTCAATCATGGATTACAACCTGATTTACTTATTTTCCAAAGAGATCTAACCAGCTGTCATGAAAAGATTTAATTGGAAAATAGATTTAGGGTTTTCAAGATGTCCAAGCCCAGCTGAAAGCTTCTATAAAAAGGGACTTAGAAAACCTGTTTGAACACACAACCAATACTGAGCGAAATATAGAAAGAGAGCTATGGTTTATGTCTGTTTAATCGTGAGACTTGTAAGCCATTCAAGTCATCCATTGATGATTGAATTGGTCTGATTTGTGGTTGTAATTTGTCACTCTAAAGCTGTTAAGCAAGAGTGTGTGTCTACTTGATCAAAGTTGTGAAGCAAGATCAAGTGTGTGTCTTCTTGATCAAAGCTGTTAAGCAAGATCAAGAGTGTGTCTTCTTGATTGAAACTGTGAAGTAAAATCAAGAGTGTGTTATTGAAAAGAGTTTTCTTTTCTCAAGGGATTGTTGTTTAAGATCACAGGTGTGATTGTAGGGAAGTGAGTGGGTTCTCATATCTAAGAGTGCTTAGGTAGAAATTGCACGGGTAGAGATTAGGTGAGAAAGACTGTAACTTGTTGAAGTGTACGGAGAGTCTTTGAACTGATTCTATTTTAGTGAATTTCCTTCCTGGCTTGGTAGCCCCCAGATGTAGGTGAGTTGGACCGAACTGGGTTAACAATTGCTTGTGTATTTTGCATTACTATTCTCTATCTTTATTCTGTTTGCATTACTCAGATATTAGTGGCGTGACATTACCTTCGACATCTCATATCTGATACCAAAATTTCACATTTAATATTTTATTTTTTAATTGAATAATTGTTTATTAATTATGTGGATCCATTTAATTGGTCTTGTGATGTTTGACTCTCTATTTGGCCTTGATCATGGTTGATTTGAATTTTATTTTACCAATACTATTGGATTTAGGGGATTGATGAAATGTATATTTCATCTCCCAAAATGAATGGATAGTATTGACCAATTGAAATTCCTCCTATGATCAATTTGGGTTTCTATTTCCCCTTCCCTCAGCATCTTTATCCCTATTCTTTCCCACTCCATCATTAACCACTGATTTCTCTAATGTTCAAATGCTAGTTGATTCATCAATGACCTTGTGTCAGATGAATCAACATGAGCCAGACTGAGATAGGTCCCTTCCTTTTTTTAGTGTGTGGTATGTTTTAGGAGTTTGGTTCTTTGTATAGAATCTCTAACAAGCATTAACACCTATATTTTTATTGCCCGACCTCAGATAGTTATGACTTCTACATAAGTCCAATTACATTTGCTTAACATAGAGCTAAATTTGTCCCACATGGCATAGCATTCTAGTAATTGAGATTGCAAATCTCCCATTCTTCATGGCATTTTATAAAAACTTGACCTTTTTTCCATTCATGAGAGCTAGTGGCATACTTGTTGATTTATCCAAGTTGGAGCCCTTCTCATAGATGATGTCTTGGTTCATGGATTCATACTTGTGAATGAACGGTTGAGTGTTCTCCAAAGAATAACTTAAACAATTAAAACTCTTCACTAACATTTGACTAACCATTTACTAACTTTTTATTAATGTTGCTTTACTTTCAAGTCATTTACTTTATGCACTTTAATTTTTAGTAGCTTTATCATTCATTGCCATTTACATTTCATGCAACTTATTTATGTTTCAAGTCCTTTTCACTTTGCTCATTTGAGACATATCTTGTGATTGTATATATTGTTTTCTTTTCTTTGTTTTTGTTTATGGTCTTAGGACCTTAAAATACCTAATAACAACAAAAACCCTAAAAGACATCTTGGTGGATTGTTGGACTTGATCTGAACTTTTGGACTTAGGAGTAAGCAATATTACCTTTGCTAAAGTACTTGGCCAATGCCATTATCTAAGACCAAGTTATGCTTGATAATGATTTTCATCTGATGCAAGACCTTGCGTGCCCTAGATTCATCTGTCACCTTGTCTTTCTGCTTAATTGTTATATTGTTATTATTATTGACGTCTGATGATGGCTTCTGAGTTCACCAAAGAATATTTCATCTGATACATTTGAAGACATTTGAAGATTGCTAGCTATTGGAGTGCTTGTTTGGATATTATGGCTATCTTTATTTGATGCCTTGGTCTTCATGTGGTCTGCTTGGATATTACTTATGCTTGTTGCTTGCTAAAGTCCAAAGGAAAATGAGTTTCTATATGACTTTCTTGTCTGTTGGATTGCATTCCATTGGTCAGATCTTTTCAACTCTTAACTTTTAAATTTTGTCTAGGATAGTCTCTTCATATCCTCCCACTTCTTTAATTTCAAAATCTCCCTCTTTTTAAAAACTTTCTTTGTTTGTGTTTTCAACTTAGACATGTTTTAATGATTAGAAACTTTGGCCTTATGCCAATGAATTTTCAAACTTTTTCTTAAATCAAACTTGTAAATAAATTTAATCACATTGAATTTAATTTCAAAAGTACAAAAAGAACTAACAACCACATTCAAGTCCTTGGCCTTTTGTGACTTTCTTGTTAAACTTTTGTTAAAATCCAATTCACCAACTTCTTTGAAATTTTTACCACAAGCTACGGGGTTTTGATCCCTTATTTTTATGTTGGTACGTAGGCATAAGACCGAAGGTCTTGTCAAACACAAAAATATAATTAATGAATTCTTTTCTCATCCCCAACTCTATATTTTATTAAACATCATTTTGACCGAAACACTTGCACACAAAAAAGGGCTCCCTAGGAGTACATATGACACTTCGGGTGCTATCACCTTCCCTCTGTGTAACCAACCCCCTTACCTGTAATCTATGAAATTGTATTATTTTTTATTTGAAAACTTCTTATCTTTGGGTTTTGTTCGTACTTTTTCCCCTTTTCTTTGGAAACAATAAAAGCGCAGTGGCGACTCTGGTTTTATTGACGTCAAGTTTATTCGTAGCTTAATGGTCATGAATTTACCGCTACAGAAATTAAGTGGTGACTCTGCTGGGGAGTAGTCCTTAGTGGATTTAGCCTACCTTTTTGTGTGTATATTTTTATATTTGATGTTTGTCTGTATATATTGTTTGTGTGATACTATCTGTCCGTTGTGCTTGGTGATCTCTGAGTGGTGAGGTAAGTTCTAACCCAAACTTAAGTGCAATTAAGATAGGAGGATGATATTATCATGTTCAACTCATGTGGAGTAGTCCTTAATGAGTTTGCTTGAGACCCATCTACTTAGTGGAGACCTCTTTAGAGTTACTGATGTCACACAAGTAATTCGTGGATATGCGTTACTTTGTCTAATTTGGGGGTCCGAGAAGCTGAGGACCGTAGAACATTTAACCCAACTTGGCCTATTTAAGACGTAGTGTGGATACTATTGAAGTGTAGACTTGATAACAGTTTTTATGCGATACTACACTCAGATGGGTTTCTCTTGAGAATACTATGAGTTGATGAGTCAGTCATCCTAACCTATAGTATCCGATAGATGGGATTAAAACTCTGGGAACTTTATATAACATGATCTGCAGGTTTTTTATCCTTAGTACACTCCTATGGGATGGTTCTTAACTCGACTCCATGCTCATGACTCGCAACAAACCCTTTGATTCTAGGTTGATCCGATCAAGTCTTGTCAATATCAATGGAACTTGGGTGTTGATAAGGTGAAAACCATAATCTACCAAAATGGATGATTGATCTTGATGATGACTTGATCCATCCCTTGACCTTTGTTTATGTTTTCCTTGTGTGTGATCCCCTGTGTGTGATTGTTGCACTCATGCATTCATGCGCATCATGGCATTCATCATAAAAAATAAATTTCCAAGGAACTAAGGTCTTGTTTGCAAATATTTTCAGACCATGGATTATGGACGAAGGAACACTAGAAAGTACAGTTTCAGATATCCTGATTTGAAAGAGCTAAGGAGGTTGTAATCCTTTGTATTAGATCCCTTGTACTTCAAGCAACGTCATGGGAAGCTCTTGTCTGTATTATCTACTAATATTGGTGAAGGACTCTTGAGTGTTTTGGTTCACTTTGATGACCCTCTTTATCGGTGCTTCACTTTTCCCGACTATCAGCTTGTGCCCATGTTGGAGGAGTATTCCCATATCTTGGGTATTCCCGTATCTAACAAGGTACCTTTCAGTGGATTAGAGGATGTCCCGAGATCTCACGTCATAGCCGAAGCTCTTCATTTGAAGAAATCTGAGATTGATACTCATTTGGTGAAGAAAGGAGGGATTCTTGGGTTGACTTCTGAATTTCTCATTGGTAGAGCTACTATTTTTGCTCAAGCCGATAGCATGGATGCTTTTGAAGCTATTTTTGTATTGCTCATCTATGGATTAGCTTTGCTCCTTAACATTGACGGTTTTGTTGATGTTAACGCCATTAGGGTTTTCTTGATTGGGAATCATGTTCCGACTCTGTTGGATGACATTTACTTCTCTTTGCATTTGAGGAACTCTAAAGGTGGTGGGACTATTGTGTGTTTTGTTCCTCTTATGTACAAGTGGTTTAATTCACACTTGCCTTAGACACCTACTTTCTTGGAGAATTGACAATGTCTACGGTGGTCTCAGAGAGTTATGTCTCTCACTAATGATGATATTGTTTGGTATGATTCTGCATTGGGTAGCTTGGATATTATTGATAGTTGTGGTGAGTTCTCTAATGTGCCTCTCATTGGTATGCAAGGAAGAATCAACTACAACCCAGCATTGGCCCGTCGTCAACTTGGGTTCTGTAAGACCTCAATTTTGACCCTAAGATCCCTCATGCAATTTCATCATATGCATTAACATTGGGATCATACCTTGGCATCCTCCTTACCCCTCTTTCATTGGGTTTGTTTTAGGAGAGATAACCAAGCACTATGTGATTATATCATACTTGTATATTATCATTTTACTAACAAAATACCAAAAATATGTCTTTGCATTTGCCTAACTCTTTTGTAGGTAGGGCATGATCCCCATTGATCTATCAAGTTCACATCTAGGGTTTAAGACCCTCATGGCTAAAAGCACAACCAAGAATTGATCCACAATGTTTCTAAGCATCATATATGAGTCCCCATGATCTTTACATGATATTTTGATCAAGCATTCTTCAAGAGTTTGTAATTGGTTTGCCTTGGAAACCCTAGTTTGTCTGGGTATCTTGAGTAACTTCTTCAACAAGCTTCTTCACAATTAATCAAATTTCTCAAGGTACACTTCAAAATTCATCATCTTATGCATATATGGTCTACCATGAGCCTAAAAAGTCAAGAGAATTGCAAGTTAGCAAGTTGGTTGATGGTGGTTGGCCAGATGAATTCATCTAATCAAAACTGGGTCTCCCTAGACCCTATCTCCTACAATATTCACCATATGAAAATGATTACAAAATAAAAGTTACTCTGAGTTACATTCCAAACAACTTTTATGTTGAGACCTAGAGCTAATTTGGCTTGGAAAGTCATTTTCTATGTTGAAACATTATAGGTCAATTTGTCTAAACCCTAATTTGAAAGTCAACTTCTGAAGGCCATAACTTGCTCAATTTTTATGAGATGAAATATTTACAAGTTGCACAATAAAATTCAAGATGTATACTTCAACCTTTATGTTAGTAGTGAAAGCTAAATCAACTTTTATGAGCATGTGATATGAGGATACATTATAGGTCATTTTGGACCAATACCATTGAACAAGTGATTTTCCTCAACTTCAAAAATGCATAACTCTATCATTCTAAATCCAAATGATGCCAAATTTGTGACTATTTTGAATTTCTTTGAAATATATAAAACTTTGATTAAGACACTTTTCTCATTTGGAGCTCACATAAAAAATTAAGCAAGGTGGAATATTGAAGTATATGACTTGACACTTAGAAAAATTTTCAACATGTTGAAATTTCTAAACTTCCACCTCAAAATTCACTTTGATCCAAGTTACAAATGAAAACATGTTCAACATAAGAGTTGTTCCTCATGATCTAAGCTTTCCAAAGAGTCCTATTTCATCCATTTTGGACAAAAATTGCTAGGGCTGCGCATGGTGTTAACAAGCCTGCTTCATTGGTGAAAATCAAAAGTTCAAATGATCACATAACATTGTCTTGCCATTCAAGCTTCATTCCAACCTCATTTCAGTTGCATTTGGACCTAATTGGATTGCTTCATGGGCCTGTACACGCCCATGCAAGCTTGTGCATGACATTGCCAATTTTGGGAGAAACTTCAAGTGTGCAAATAACACTTCCAATTGCTATAAATAGAGACCCTCTGAGCTCATTTGAAAGGATCCTTGCATGCCAGCTTTGCCCCTCTCTTCAAACCTTCACAATTCAAAGGAAAACCTGATAATTTTCACTTGAAAATTGAGTTTGAATCTCACTGTTTGGAGATTCAGAAACTCCAGGATCCAAAGCTTCTTTCCATTCTTAATCCACTTCTGCAAGTCATTGGAGCAAGATCAAACAAGAATTGAAGCAAGAAAGAGCAAGTTCTACACAACATTAAAGGTATTTTCCAGAATTTTTCTTCTCTTCGATTCTCACTCAATTCTCATCAAATCTCTTAGATCTTTGGTTGTCTGAAGTCCTACCAATGTAGGCAAGAAGATTGAGTTGCTTTGAGGTCAAATCGAAGCAACTCAGTTGACACACCTCAATATTCAACTCCTCATATCTTTCTATATATTTGGAGTTAGTTAAAATTAAGGTCAGATTCGTGCTCTACGCAATTTTCTCTTTCAGATCATGTCCTCTTTTTTTATTTTAATCATGGTGATAGCTGAACCAGTTCGACGAGGTTCGCTTGAGAAGGTGACCAGCCATTTGCTCCAGCAGCGAGGTGGTAAGGTTCTGAGCCATTGATTCAGTTTAAATTGTTTTAATCTCACGCGTTGGTTTGAATGACCACTTGTGCAACGTGCTGACTAAGTTCCATCATGGAACGCGCGCTTGTGGCCACTTGATCTACCACCTCAATTAATGAGGGAGATCAAGTGGTCCACGTTTTTTGTATTTTCTGATTTTCATTTTAATCCTTTGAATTTCATTAATTCATATTAATTTTAATATTGATCCAAAAAATATGAGAGTTTCACCAAAAAAATTTAAATAAAATCCTCTTTCATATTTTGAATTAAAACTATTTTTTTGGATCATTATTAATATTTTTCATGATTTAATTGATTTTGTGATTAATTTTAATTGTGTAAAAATACTTTTAAGTTTCTAAAAATTCTGAAATTTTTTCTCCAAGGTCCTTTGACCTTGTTTGACCTATGATAAATCTCATGACCGTTTCTTTGGTGTTTTGAAGAGGTTTTAGGAATTTGACAAACCATATTTAATTTAATGCATTATTTTTTAGTATTTTTAAATTGAATAAATGCCAAATAACTGTATTGAGCCATTTTGATTGACTTTGTAAGTTTGACTTGTGTTGTTGGGCCTTGGTCAAGGTTGATTTGACTTTGTTAAGTTAAGATCATTGAATTTAGGGGATTGATGGAATGTACATTCCATCTCCAAAAATGAATGAATGATCTTAATTTGGTAAAAGTCCTCCTTTGTCCAATTTGAGTTTGATCCATCTCCCCTCCCTCTTCATCTCATTCCCCTTCTTTATGCATTCATGTCATGGACCTATGATATCTCTATATCCTAAGGCTAGTTGATTGAAAAATCAACATAAGTATCGATGAGATTAGGCCACCACTTTTGCATATTCTTTTTGTGTGTAGTATGTTTCATGAGCATAGTCGATTATACTATGTCTCTAACATGCATTAACACCAAAATTCTATTGCCCGACCTCAAATAGTTGTGACTTATACATAAGTTTAACTATGATTGCTTAACGTAGCGCTAAATTTTGACACAAAAGGCATAATATTATAGTTAGTGAGATTGTAAGTCTCTCCTCTTTCATGGTATTGTGTGGAAACTTTTCCTTTTTTCCTTCCTTTGGAAGATGTCTTGGTTCAAGGATCCATGCTTGTGATAAGTGGGTTGAGTATTCTCCAAAGAATGACTTAAAATAAAAAGCAAAAGCAAAAGCAATACTAACATCTAACTCATTAACAACTAACATTTAATTTCAAGTCATTGACCTTAGTGCACTTTATTTTTAAGCCTTATTCATTTTCCATTATTCATACCATTCTAATTGTTTATGTTAATGCCATTTTCACTTTGTCCATTTGGACCATATTTTGCTTGTGAATATTTTGTTTGTTTGTATGGTCTTTGACCATTAATGTACATAATAAGAACAAAAACTCTAAAAAATGTGGACTGTTGGTTTGATCTGAGACAATTGGACTTAGAATTTAGGCAATATTCCCTATGCAAAGGACTTGGACCATGCCAACTTTTATGTAACCAAGTGCTTGTAATTTGAAACTTCATCTGATACATCATTGAAGATCCATTTAAGTTCATCTACAAAATGATCATTGTGAAGTTGTTACTTTGAACCTGTGACTTGTGGAATTCATCTGCTACATGGGCAAATTTGAAGAAGATCATGGAGTTACTAAGCTTAGATGTGGCTATCTTTATTTGATGCCTTTCTTTTCAAGTTGATATATTGTGAATTGTTTGTTGCTTGATTCTAATGTCCAAGGGAATTTGGGTTTCTATATGACATTCTTGTCTATTGGATTGCAACCCATTGGTCAGATCTTTTCAACTCTCAACTTTTAAATTTGTGCTTAGGATTAGTCTCTTCATCTTCTCCCCACTTTATTTAATTTCAAAATCTCTCCCTCCTTTTAAAAAACTTCTTTGCTTGTGTCTGTTTTCTCTAAACTTAGACCATATTGCAAACTAGAAACTTTGGCCTTATGCCATTGCATTTTTAAACTTCTTTTCTTATTTAAACTTGTAAATAAACTTAACTATACTTGACTTAAAATTTTCAAAAGCCAAAAAGAACTAACTCATTCAAACCATTTCAAGCCTTTGTGCCTTTCAAACTTAATTTTTGTTAAAAGCAATACATCCACTTCGAAATTGATACCACGAACTACGAGGTTTTGATCCCTCATTTTATGTTGGTACGTAGGCACAAGTCCGAAGGTCTTGTCAAACACAAAAATATAATTAATGAATTCTTTTATCATCCCCCCATTCTATTTGTTTGTAAACATCATTTTGTACAAAATACATATGCACATAAGAAAGGGCTCCCTAGGAGTACCTAGGATACTTTGGGTGCTAACAGCTTCCCTCTGTGTAACCAACTCCCTTACCTGTAATCTCTGGAATTTTATTAGTTTTGATTTGAAAACTTCTTATTTTTTGGGTTTTGTTCGTACTTTTCCCTGTTCCATTAGAAACAATAAAAGCGCAGTGGCGACTCTAGTTTTATTGATGTCTTGCTTATCCATAGGTTGATGATCATGAATTTACCGCTATAGGTTCCCCTTGAGAGATAAGCCTAATAACATTCAGTTAGAGGGTATATTCTATCATGAGGGTAAATATCCCCAATTTGTGAAGAGTAGAATGGTGCGTGCTTTGCACAATGTGCATAGGAAGAAAAGATTTGAGCTTGGTCCATGCAATTGTGTAGCTTTGGAAGCTTACACTACTTGGGTAAAGAAGAGAGATTTGGAGCTCAAGATATCGTACGCTTGTGAGAGACCTATGTCTATGGTTTTGGTTGAGCCATCAACTCTCCTTAACCAGGATGTAAAGGAGTTGGAAGACACACTTGCCAAGATGAAGCAAGAGAAAGACTTGTGGGAAGAGAGATTCCATTCTTTGAATCGAAAGCATGATGAGTTACAGCTTGAGTCGAAAGACAAAGATGCACTTATTGAGATTCTTGAGGACCGTGCAATGAAGACACATAGCGAGCCAAAGGGTTTAGTTGCCTCTAGCATGCCTCATCCTTCCGGTGCTTGGAAGAAGATTGTTGATCAACTCGTCCTCGAGAAGGCTCAGATGAAGACATCCTTTGAGTCAAAGATTCGACGCATCCGAAGGAAGAACACTCCCTTAGCCAGATCATCTGATGTAGTTTCTAGGGATCCTTAGGATGATAGTGTAAGACCCCAAATTTGACCATAAGATCCCTCATGTTATCTCATCATTGATCATGGGATCACACCTTGGCATCCTCCTTACCCGTCATTCATTGGGTTTGGATTGGGAGAGATCACCAAGCACACTTGACTGTATCATAATTTATTTTTCTTTGCTTACTAAACAAAATATGAAAAATATGTCTATGTATAGCTTTGTTTCTTTTGTAGATAGTGTGTGCATCCACCAATGCCTCATCAAGCTCATATCTAGGGTTTGAGACCCTCAATGCAAGGAGATTAATAAAGAGATGGTTTACATAGGTCCTAGACATAATATATGTATCCTCATGATATTCATTTATCATTTTGATCAAGAATTCATCAAGAGTTTGAAGTTTGCTTGCCTTGGAAGCCCTAATTCATCTAGGTTACTTATGTGACTTCCTCAACAAGTTTCTTCAACATTTGATCAAATATTTTAAGGGATACTTTATTATACATCATCTTAAGAATATATTATCCTCCATGAGTCCCAAATATCAATAGAACTTCAAGTTTGCAAGTGGGTTCAAGGTGGTTGACCAGAGAAAGTCAACTAGTCAAAGCTGGGGTTCACTAGACACTATCTCCTACAATTTTTGTCATATGAAAATGATTACAAGATAAAATTTACTCCTTATGACATTCCAAACAACTTTCATGTTTAGGTCAAGAGTTAGGTTTTCTTGGAAAATCATTTTTTATGGTGAAAGATGATAGGTCATTTTGTCTGTGCCCTAGTTAGAAGGTCAACCTCCAAGGACCATAACTTGCTCAATTTTTATGATATGAAGGCCATCTAAGTTTCATGATCAAACTCAAGATGTCCTCTACAACTTTTATTCTTTTAGGAACTAGAAATTAAAATTTAAAGGGCATGTTCTAAGAGGAAACATTATAGGTCATTTTGGGCCATTACCATTGAACAAGCAATTTTCCTCAATTTCTAAAATGCATAAATCCTTCATGCCAAATCCAAATGAGGTCAAATTTGTGACCAAATTGAAAAGGTTTAAAAATGGATAAAACTTTTATGAAGGAACTTTTTGCATTTGAAGCCCATAGCAAAAGTTAGTCAAGATGGAAGAAGTGAACATTTGACTTGGCACTTAGAAAATTTTCAATAATGTTAGATTTTCCAAACTTCCACCTCAAAATTCATCATGATCCAAGCTTCAAATGGAAAAGTGTTCAACATTAAAGTTGTTCCCCTTGATCCCACCTTTCCAAAAAGTCCAAAATCACTTCATTTTGGTCACAAATGCATGGCTTTTCATCAAGGTTCCATTTGAATGAATCTCATTACCATTTTTCAATTCCAAATGCATGGCTTCATGTCACACTTTCATCATAACTCATGATCATCTTTGAACCTTTTGACATCACTTCATGGGCCTATCACACGCCCATGCATCCGTGCAAGTGAGAATTGCTATTTTTGGCATTTGAATGGAAGAGTGTGGAAATCAATTGCATAGCCTATAAATACATTGCCTCATGCTCAGAATTATGGACACCTTGCCCAAGCTTTGCTCCTGCAACCTTCCCTTCACCATTAGAGGATAAACTTGAAGGTTTTCAATTGAAAATCGAGTTTCAAATTCACTTTTGTTTTAGAGTTGAAACTCCAAGAATCCAAGCCCTTCTTTGATCTAATTCACTTCCTGCAAGCTTTTGAAGTCAAGCCAAGGCCAATTGGAAGCAAGATCAAGCCAGATTCAAGCTCCTGGAAGGTGATTTTTCAGAAACTTTCTCTCTTCGATTCTCTCTCAGTTCTTCACCATTCTCTTTGATTTCAGATTTGCTGAAGTCCTACCAATGTAAGCAACAAGATTGAGTTGTTTTGAGGTCAAATCGAAACTCAATTCATCATCCTCAAAATTCAAATCCCTGTATCTTTCAATTTACTTGGAATTAGAGAAAATTGAGGCAAAATTCGAGCTCCTGAGCATTTTTCCTTTGAAATAGTGTCCTTGTTTTTCATTTTTCATTAAGTTAAGGGTGGACCAGTCCGGTGAGGTCCACCGAAGAAGATGACCGGAGCTAGGGCTTCGGTGGTGAGTTGGTTTCCTCTCATCCATCTGATCTTGGTCCAAGGATCTAATCTCAGCCTTTGGTTTGAAATAAATATTTTTATGCATATTTTTAATTGTTTAAAAATACTTCTGACTTTTTAAAAATAGTGAATTTTTTTGTCTAAGGTCCTTTGACTTTGTTTGACCTAGGATAAATCCCTTGGCCATTTATTTGTTGTTTTGAAGGGATTTTAGGTTTTGACCAAATTAAAATGCATTTTTATTCATTTCTAAAAATGGATTTTTAATTGATTAAATGTTTAAAAATATTGTTGAGCCTTTTTTATGGTCTTGTGATGTTTGACTTTCTGTTTGGGCCTTGGTCAAGGTTAATTTGACTTTTGTTGGATCAAAATCATTAGATTTAGGGGATTGATGAAATGTACATTTCATCTCCTAAAATGAATGAATGGTTTTGATTTGATGAAATTATTCCCATGATCAATTTGTGTTTCTATCTTCCCCTCCCTCATCATCTTCATCCCTATTCTTTCTCATTCCCTCATTTGACCAATGAAATCTCTAATGTCTAAAGGATAATTGATTCATCAATGACCTTGGGTTAGATGAATCAATACAAGTATGACTGAGATAGGTCCCTCCCTCTTGATCTTTTCTTTTATTGTGTGGTATGTTTTAGGAGTTTAGTTCTTCATACCAAATCTCTAGCATGCATTAACACCTAAATTTTTATTGCCCGACCTCAGATGGTTATGACTTTTACATAAGTCCAATTACGATTGCTTAACATAGAGCTAAATTTGACCCTCAAGGCATAACATTCAAGTAACTGAGATTGTAAGTCTCCCATTCTTCATGGCATTGTGTGGAGACTTGACCTTTTTTCCTTTCATGAGAGCTAGTGGCATACTTGTTGACTTATCCAAGTTGGATCCCTTCTCATGGAAGATGTCTTAATTTAAGGATTCATACTTGTGAATGAATGATTGAGTGTTCTCCAAAGAATGACTTAATCAATTAAAAATCACCACTAACACTCAACTAACATTTGACTAACTCTTGTTAACATTACTTTACTTTCAAGTCATTTACTTCATGCAATTTAAATTTAAGTCATTTATCATTCATTGCCATTTACATTTCATATAACTTGTTTATGGTTATGTCATTTTCACTTTGATGATTTGAGCCATATCTTGTGATTGTAAGTATATTGTTTGTGTGTTTTGGTTTTGTTTATGGTCTTAGGACCTTAAAATACCTAATAACAAGAAAAACCCTAAAAAACATCTGGTCGACTATTGAACTTGATATGAACTTTTGGACTTAGGATTAGGCAACATCCCCTATGCAAAAAGGACTTGGCCAATGCCAACATCTTAAGATTGAGTTATTGTGAACTAAGCTTTCATCTGATACAAGCTCTGGGATTTGTTTGAATTCATTTTTTATTTTGTCTTTGGGCTTAATTGTTATTTTGATTTTGTGTCTGATGTTTTGATCTGAGTTGATCAAGGAATATTTCATCTGATACATTGGAAGACTGCTAGCTATGGGAATGCTTGCTTGGATATGGCTATCTTTATTTGATGCCTTGATCTTCATGATGTATGGATATTGCTCATTGCTTATTGATTATTGCTTGATTAAAGTCCAAAGGAAAATGGGTTTCTATTGGATTGCATCCCATTGGTCAGATCTTTTTAACTCTTACCTTTTAAATTTGTGCTTAGGATAACCTCTTCATCTCCTCCCACTTCTTAAATTTCAAAATTTCTCCCTCTTTTCAAAAGCTTTCTTTGCTTGAAATTTCAAACTTAGACTTTGTTTTAATAATTAGAAACTTTGGCCTTATGCCATTGAATTTTCAAACTCTTTCTTAAATCAAATTTGTAAATAAACTTAATTATATTGACTTAAAAATTTCAAAAGACAAAAATAACTAACAACTCCATTCAAACTTTTGACCTTTTTGTGCCTTTTCTCATTTAACTTTTGTTAAAATCAATGCACCAAATCATTTATAGTTTTTACCACGAACTACGAGGTTTTGATCCCTCATCTTTATGTTGGTATGTAGGCATAAGATCGATGGTCTTGTCAAACACAAAAAATATAATTAATGAATTATTTTCTCGTCCACTCACTCTACATTTTAACAAACATCATTTATACCCAAAAAACACATGCACACAAAAAAGGGCTCCCTATGAGTACCTAGAACACTTTGGGTGCTAACACCTTCCTTCTGTGTAACCAACCCCCTTACCTGTAATCTCTAGCATTTTATTAGTTTTGATTTGAAAACTTCTTATATTTGGGTTTTATTCGTACTTTTCCCTTTTCCTTTGGATACAATAAAAGCGTGGTGGAGAATCTGGTTTCATTGATGTTAAACTTATCCGTAGTTTGATGGTCATGAATTTACCGCTACAGATAGTTTCCTTTTCTCTTGTATTTGTATTTTGGTTTCTGAAATTGCACTAAGTGTAATCCTTCCAAATTTTATAAATAAAAAGAGATTTTATGGTCAATTGAATTATTATTATTGTTGATTATTATTATATTTGCAAATAAGACTTCATATGTTCCTTGAAATTAAAAACAATAAAAAACATTGTATTTCATGCATCATTTGCAGAACAGGTTTCTTCCGCCAGATGTCTTATCAGTTTTTCTTTTGTGTAGAAGCCAAGCTGACTCATCACTATAACATTTGCGCTAATCGTCTGAAAAGAATGGGGTGCCTTGAACAAGAGAAGAGAGAATTGAAGGATGAGATTGCCAGAGTCACAACATTGATGGAGTCTGTAATTTCTGCTCAGAACCAACCGTCTCCATCTCCTGCAACTCCTCCTCCTCAGAGGAATGTCATTTCAGAGATTACTTTATCTTATGTACCTGTTGTTGCTGCCATCCAATCTGTTCCTGCTATGCCTGTTGGGTTCCCGTGGGAGATGCCGCCAAACTTTGTACCTGAAGGGTACACGCCAACATTTACTCCTGTGTCAGCATCTAGCTCGATCCTGTCCATTCCCCCTCCTATTATGCATACTTTGCTTCGTGTAGAAGAAATCATTTACCACTCTGAGCCGTCTGAAGGTCCATATGTTTATGAGAAGATGGATGAGATGAAGGATTAGTTTCTTGAGTTGCACAAGGAATTGAAGACCCTAAGAGGAAAGGATTTATTTGGTAAGAGTGCTGCCGAGCTGTGTTTAGTTCCCAATGTCAAGATTCCGATGAAGTTCAAGGTCCTAGACATGGAAAAATACAAGGGGAATACTTGCCCGTTAAGTCATCTTGTCATGTATGCTAGAAAGATGTCTACTCAAACCGACAATGATCAACTGCTTATTCACTACTTCCAGGATAGTCTGACAGGTGTTGCACTTAGATGGTACATGGGCTTTGACAAAGCTAGTGTTCGTACTTTTAATGACTTGGGTGGGGCCTTTGTCAAACAATACAAGTACAGTGTTGATATGGCGCTATATAGGGATCAATTGAGGTCAATGTCTCAGAAGGAGAAAGAGACATTTAAGGAATATGCTGAAAGATGGAGGGAGTTAGCTGCTCAGATTAGTCCACCTTTGGAAGAAAAGGAGATGACTAAGATATTCTTGAAGATGTTGAGTTCATTTTACTATGAACGTATGATCGCAAGTTCCCCTAATGATTTTACCGAGATGGTAAACATGGTGATGAGATTGGAAGAAGGAGTCTGAGAAGGACGATTATCCAAAGATGAAGTGTCGGCGAGAAAGAAGTATGGTGGTAGCTTCTCCAAAAAGAAGGAAGGAGAAACTATTGCAGTATCAGCAGAGAGGAAGATGAGGCCTCATCTGAGGAAGAATTCCCAGTCCCGTCAACATCAGCATCAAGTATCATCAGTAATTCTAGGTTTTACCAACAATTCAACCAATCAATTAGTTCCAATTCAACAACAACATCAACAACCACCGCAATAACATACCAACTACAACAACAATCATCATCAAAATTTAGAGAGGAAGAAGGTCTCTTTTGACCCTATTCTTACGACATATGCAGAATTGTACCCGTCCTTGGTAGTCAAGAATCTTATCCAACCAAGGAATCCTCCACAAATTCCTGAGCCACTGCCATGGTGGTTCAAACCTGACTTACATTGTGCTTTTCACCAGGGAGCCCCCGATCATGACATTGAAAACTATTATCCCTTGAAGTACGAGGTTCAGAAGCTAATAAAATGTGGTAGGTGCCCTTTGAGGACAGAGCACTGAATGTTAAAGCTAACCCATTGCCTGCTCATGGTAACGCTTTTGTGAACATGGTAGACGATTATCCTGGGAATTTCAGAGTATTTGATGTCCGTCGTATCTATAGGTCATTGGTGGAGATTCACAGAGACTTGTGCCTGGTAAGACATTGTGAACAAGACTATGATGGTTGTGTTATTTGCAGCACCAATCCTCGAGGGTGTGTAATTGTTAAAAGAGATATTCAAAGGTTGATGGATGAGAATGTTATTCAGGTTCAATAGTCAAGGTATATAGGAAATGATGTGAACGTCATTGTGCCGGTATTCAAAACCCCTGAGCGAGTAGTCATTCAATTTGATAGCAGCAACAAGAATGAAAACAGATCGGCATCGCTACTAGTTATATGGTTAGCGGGCCCCGTCCCTTACTCATCCGATAAAGTTGTGCAATACAAGTATAATGCTATGATGATTGAGAATGGTCAAGAGGTTCCTCTTCCAGTTCTAAGTTCAATGGTGAATATCACAAATGTAGTGAAGGTGATCCGTAGTGGTCGTGTGTTCATCCCGGTATTTCCTAAAGTTGTGGAAGATGTGTATGTGGGTAAGAAGGCGGAGATTCCTGCAGTGGATCTGATTAGTTCTCCAATGTGTCAGTCTGGTGAATTCAACAAGTTGAAGAGTAATGATGATGATGCGGTGGTGCGCCTGATTAATAGAAATGAATTTAATATTATGGAGCAATTGCTGCAAATGCCGTCAAAAATGTATGTGCTGTCATTTTTGATGAATTCTGAGGCACACAAGGAAGCATTGCAGAGAGTGTTAGAACAAGCTTACATGGATTACGATGTTACTGTGAATCAGTTTGACCATATTATTGCCAACATTACTTCCTGTAACAATATGAGCTTTTATAATGAAGAACTCCCGGAGGAAGCAGAAATCACAACTTGGTGCTTCACATTTCAATGAATTAAATAAAGGATGCTATGTCCAATGTGTTGGTTGATATTAGTTTATCATTGAATGTGTTGCCAAAATCAACTCTAGTAAGACTTTCTTATCAAGGCGCCCCGATGAGGTACATCGGCGTAGTGGTTAAAGCGTTTGACGGCTCTCGAAAAACTGTCATTGGAGAAGTGGACCTTCCGGTTAAGATAGGTCCGAGTGATTTTCAAATTACTTTTCAAGTAATGGATATTCACCCGACCTATAGCTGTTTGTTGGGAAGGCCTTGGATCCATGAAGTTGGCGTTGTGACGTCTACTCTGCACCAGAAGCTGAAATTTGTGAAGAACGGCAAGCTTGTTGTTAGTGGTGGAGAGAAAGAGTTGTTGGTAAGCCATTTGTCATCCTTTACTTATGTAGATGCTGAAGAGGAAGTTGGAACACCGTTCTAAGCTTTGTATGTTGCTGATGAATTGAAGAAAACAGGGGCACCCATGTCTTCTCTGAAGGATGCCAAAGAGGTTGTTCAGGTTGGCAGCATCGACAGATGGGCCCATATTGTGGAAGTCATTAAGAACAAGAATCGAGCAGGGTTGGGATTTTAGTAAGGGCCATTCAATGCCAATGTCAAGGCTATACAACCAATTTTCCGTAGTATAGAATTCATTCACAAGGATGATCAACACTCAGCTGCCATTATTGAAGAAGAAGATGAAGACAGGGCTTGTGCCAATTTTGTAACACACGGCCAGACTTGCAACAATTGGGTTGCTGTTGATGTTCCTATTGTTATGCACTGTTCAAAGTCATTTGTTTTTATTATTTTAAGAAAAATCTTTCCCCTATTGATCTGTCTCCAATTCTACTTGTTTTCTGACACTCATTCGTCACCTTTGTAAGAAGTCGGTAACACATTAGTCCACTTGTTTTATTGTTTTGTTTAGTAATTTAGATGTTTTGTATTGTTGTTTCCATTTGTTGACTACATGTTATATGCATCATCATACTCCATTTTATGTCCCTTTGTGGTAGTTCTTTTGGTTTCAGGTGTAAGCAAGTGTACCGGAGGGATAGACAAGCAAATCGGATGTTTCGGGCCCGTTGGAAGAAGAAAATTGGACATACAGTAGTCCTGACACGGCCACTCGTGTTGCCCAACATGGGCCGTGTCAGGAGAAGTGCCATGGAAGAGGAAAATAGGGAGCTGACACGGGTGCTCGTGTCAGCTGACACGGCCCGTGTCAGCCTCCCTGAAGGGGCGTGTCAAGGCCTTGTGCTCCAGAAGCCCAACACGGCCTGGCGTGTTGCCTGACACGACAAGTGTTGGCTTGGGCACTTGATTTTCCAGTTTTGTGTTGTTTTTGGCATAACTTATCCCGGAGGGTATTTTGGACTTTTTCTAGGGAAAATTGTCATCAAGAACTATTTACAGGAGATTTGAATATGGAGAGAAGGACTTTTTTTTACACTATAAAAAATTAGAGACGATCAAGATTGAAGTAGTGGAAAGCGAAGAAGACCGAAGATCCTTCAAGAGCGGACGCGATTGAAGATCAACGGTATTCCGAACTTTCTATAATGTCTTAGTTTTATCTTGTATCTGATTTGAATAATATGATAGGCTAAACCCCCTAATGCCAGGGGGTATCCCTGAATTGATCATGTAATGACTCTGATGTTAGATTTTCCTTAATATATGTTTTTTGTTATCAATTTCACTGGATGATTTGCGTAATGCTTTCTTTATCAGAAAAATTAAGATTGATGTATGGTTAACGATTAGCAGGATTGCAATTGTTAAGGTTTTCATACAGTGAAATCATAGTAGATATCACCTAGGACTAGGGATACCCTATGGTTACCAGTTTATTCTTGTTAAATTAAAATGCTTGGTTTTATCATAATCACCTAAGGACTTAGAGGTTAGATTGAATGCCAAAGGTTTCCCCCAAGGTCTTAGGGGGAAACAATCTTAAGATCCGGTAATTGAAACAAATTTTAGTATTAAGGAGATATACACTCAAGGGTCATTATAGGAGATTTTTATACACCCTCCTTGGCATATCATATTAATCTGTGAAAATATTTATTTATTTTATTTTTCCTTACAGTAAATTTTACCAAACCTAAACTCTTACTTTTGCTCAATTGAGCACTGTTTACTCTTATATTGTTGCGCAATCCTCGAGATCAATCTTTGGGAACATCCCTCTTATTACTACATCGGCAAAAATAGTACACTTGCTATTTTTTCGATCAAGTTTTTGGTGCTGTTGCCAGGGATTGCCAAATATAAGTTTAAAATTATCTCAATTGAAATTTTGTTGCTCTGCAACTAAAATTTATTTTCCGTTTTTTTGAGTATTTTATTTTGATTATATCAACTAATTTATGTCTGATATTTGTATGTGAGGTAAGGCCTCAGCTAATTTTCCTTTTGACGCAGAAATCGAGGGAACCTTGCGGGCAAGACTCAGACAAGCTCGACTAGCTAGATTGGAATCAGACAAAGAACAACTTTCCATCTATTCAAGTTCAGATTCAGGTTTTGATAGAGAGATCGAAATTATGGCTGATGTTCCACCGCCACCAGAAAGACTGTTGGGAGACTACGGAGGTGAAAATGCACAAACCGACAAATTAACTATTGTCAACCAACCAGCGAACGTGGCTAATTTCCAGCTGCACCTGAGTACCATTAATGAACTTGAAAGGAAGCATTTTACTGGAAAAGTGAATGAAGATGCAAACAAGCATTTGCAGAGGTTTCTGACCATGAGCAACACTCTGAAAATTGATGGTCACACTGAAGAAGCCAAAAAGTTAAGAATTTTCCTGTTTACCTTAACGAAAGAAGCTGAAGAATGGTTTTATTCTTTACCTGCCGGTAGCATCACATCTTGGGAAGAAATGGAAAAAGCCTTCTTGAATGAGTATTTTCCAGCATCGGTATTTCTGCGAAAGAGGTATCAAATTCTGAATTTTAAGCAGAAGGACGGGGAAACTTTGGGAGACGCCTACAAGAGATTCAAGAGAGTACTAGTAGCCTTCCCAACTCATAATATGGATGCAACTGAAAAAATGCAGATGTTTGTGAATGGTCTTAAAATAAAGACCAAACAGCTGATTGATACTGCAGTCGGTGGTTCCACAAATTTTTCAACAGCCACCGGTATCAAGAAGATCATTGAAGCTATTGCTGCTAATGAGCACATGGAGTTGTACGATAGGTGTCAAAGCAAACTAGAAGGGGTTATAGATTTAAAGCTGGAAACTGCTAAAATCCGTATTGAAGATACTATAGCTGCTGAAGATGAGAAAAAGCTGAAGGCAATGAATATAGGTACCCGACAGGTGGCACAGGTCCAACCAGCTCCTACTCCCTGTTGTGAAATCTGTAATGGTCCGCATCAAACTGTATATTATTTTGCAACTCCTCAACAAGTGGAGGAAATCAAATTTTTGAAGTAGAATAATCCTTATTCTAACACGTACAATCCGGGTTGGGAGAATCATCCCAACTTCTCTTGGAAAGACCAAAAAGAGATCGCTCCTCAACATGGTTAGTACCAAACTCAATATCAACAACAACAACAACATGTATCTAAGAAAGCTGAGTTGGAGATTGCCATTGAAAGAATGGCAGCTCATCATGTTCAATTTCAAGAAGAAACCCTGAACTATCAGAAAAACACCACAACATCCATAAAAAATCTTGAAGTCCAGATGGGTCAAATCGCTCAGCAATTAGCTTCGAGTTCTCAAGCACAAGGTGCTCTACCTAGTGCAATTGTGCCCAATCCTAGAAAGCATCATAATATGAGCGATGTGATAACAAGAAGTGGTAAATCTGATGAAGTAGCTAGGGGATTTGAAGAGCAAGAAGTTGTCGAGGAAGTGGACGAAGAGGAAGACCAATTAATCGAAGTGGACCTTGAGATAAAAGAAAATGAAGTTGTTAGGGAAGAAGTGGTAGCACCAAAACTGGTTGTGAAAGAAACAGTCATTGAGCCCAAGCCAGTTGTTAAGCTTCCCTTCCCCACTAGAAATAAGAAAAAAGGACAACATGAGAAAAACTTTGAAAAATTCTTAGAGTTGTTCAAGAAGCTGGAGATTAACATTCCTTTGTTGGAGGCACTTGAACAAATGGCTACTTATGCCAAGTTCATGAAGGATATCATTTTGAAGAGGCGTGCCACCGACACCAACCCAGTCATTCTAACCGAAACATGTAGTGCTATTTTGTAGGGTATGAAGATTCCGATAAAGAAGAAAGATCGAGGAGCTGTCACCATCCCGTGTACTATTGGAGATAGGTCGTTCAACAAAGCTCTTATTGATCTAGGAGCTAGTGTGAGTCTCATGCCATTATCCATTTACAAGAAGCTTGGTATAGGGGCGGTGCAAGATACCAGGATGACACTCCAATTCGCCGATCATTCGGTCAAGAAACCGTATGGTATTGTTAAAGATGTCCTGGTGAAAATTGACAAGTTTGTATTTCCGGTTGATTTTGTAATTCTAGAAATGCCAAAAGATGAAGAGATCCCACTCATTCTTGGTAGACCCTTTTTGGAGACGGGAAGGTGTGTAATCAACATAGAAGAAGGAACCATGACGTTGAAGGTTTATGATGAGGAATTGAAAATCAATGTTCGAAACACCATGAAAGACAAAGATGATATTTGTACCAGTCACACTATAGAGGTTCTGAATCAGGTGACGACATATGATAGCCCTTTGAATGCACCACCGTCACCTTTGGAAAGAGTGTTGAGTTTGTCCAATTCCGATAGTGATAAAGAAGAGGACAATAGGGACCCCCAAGTGCTAGCCCTGCTGGATGCACAAACCCCGTGGAAAGGATCTCGACCATACCTGTGGGAGGATTTATGCCTACGTCACTCTACTAAGGAGGGTGAAGAGCTAAAGAAAGGAATGGAGTTGAAACAACTTCCGGAGAACCTCAAAGATGTGTTTTAAGATTCTGAAGGAAAGTGTCATGTTACTATAGAGGGGGTGAAATTGTTGGACGCAAATCCTATATATCTTATTTATTACAATGCCGGGCCACAGAGAAAAGAGTTTGTCAAAGAACAACTAGTGCTCTTGTTCAAATCCAGATTAAAAGCTCCAGGAATGTTGAAATCTAGGTGGTCGGGTCCATTTGTGGTTTAGAAAGTTTTTCTCCATGGGGATATAGAACTGAAAAATCCAAATAATGGGGATACATTCAAGATAAATGGACCAAAGTTGAAGCACTACTACAAGAAGCAGGAAAGTGGTCTGATTGATAATGTTCGTCTCCAAGGATGAGGGAGACGACCGTCGAGCCATGCGACATTAAACGCAACGCTTCGTGGGAGGCAACCCACACAGTTTTATTCTAACTATTTCCATGTTTGGTGTGTTTACAGGTTTATTCGTGGGTTCATAGTTACATCGCATAGTGCAAAAGAGAAGGGTTGAGTTAAACTCATATAAGATTGTCGAATACTAGAGAACAGGGTAATAACCATAAATAGTGGAAAAATCGGAAAATTTTGAAAAAATAGGACCCTTACACGGGTGCCCGTGTCACCTGACACGGCCCGTGCCAAGCAAGCAAGGAAAAGATTTTTTTTACAGTAGGCTGACATGACCGCCCTTGTCAGCTGACACGGCCTGTGTCAGCTCTACAGGGAGAAACCTCAAATTACAGTGGCCTGACACGGCCGCCCGTGTCAGCTAACAAGGCTCGTGTCAGGCCTAACGACCATATTTTTCAAATATTGTCTTTTTGTGCTTTTGTGGACCCCACCTGAAATTTCCACCACTTAAACACATTTTACCCTTAATCTACCAATAAAATCTGATTTTTTTTCACTCTCTCTCTGATTTTCACATCATCCTTCCCCTTTCTCACTTTTTCTTAACCTTCCTCCATAACCACACCACCTTAAAGCTCCCAACTTTAGCACCTTACTCTGTCCAAATTACCGACACCCTTCACGAAAGTTGCTCTAATCGCCATCCTCTACAAAGCTACAGTAATCTTTTTTCCGTTTCCTATATTTTTTTGGGGTGATAAATTATGTTACGGAAATAAAAAATGTAGCCAAAAAGAATCTCCAAAGGGAAGCAAACAGATGCGGAATCATCCCGTCCACAGAAACGGACAATCCGTCATTTGAATTCACATGATATCATCTTTGACAACCCGGAGCATGAACGGAGGTACGCATCTCACGTCAAACGGAAAATCACTCTGACAAGGTACCTTTGCTCCGATACTTTATTTCAATTAGTTTTGTCTAATGAATTGGATAGGATGTTCCATGTTCTAAGAATGCTTGAGTTTGTGCATTGTGAAGTGTCAACCTATGAGCGCATCACCTTAGAATTCTTGAGCACAATTGAGTTCAAGCTGAAAAAAGGTTGGACGGGTACAACGATGTACTTTGGAGGAAGAATGTCTTTCAGGTCATACAATGTCAAGCACGAGTTGATAGTGGAGCAATTGGGTGAAATTCTTCGCATACCCCTTTATGGCCCCGGAGCCATACCAGACAGTTTTGATGCTAAGACTTTCTGGTTGGCCATTACGGGATGATCCGACTATGTGTCTAAAGGGGATAAGGCATCAGACATTCAAAATCCCTGTTTCAGGTATGCCCATAAGGTGTTGGCTTTCACACTTTTTGGCAGGGGCGACAGCACAGGTGTAGCCACCCAGAGGGAACTGTTCTTTTTGTTTTCCATAGAAAACCAGGTAGCTGTGAGCGTTGCAGCATTTGTTGTGGATTATCTAGGTCGCGTGGGGAGAGAAGCCCAAGAGGGAATCTGAAGGAGAATTGCGATCCAAAACGTAGCGGAAATTAAAATTTTCTCCTTTAGAGATCCTTACGAATGGTCATGATCAGTGATAGAATATTTACCTCTTGTGACGATTGAAACCTTTGGTGCAGATCTCTTGTGACAATCAAAACCTTTGATGCAGATCTACGGAGCGATCACGAACGTTGAACGATGACAACGTCTCTACTCAGTCCACACGAACGGATTCCTTCAATCTCAGTGCTAGCTGGTACGAATGAATGCTTTGAGTGAGAGAGAGAGAGAGAGAGAAAAAAACGAAAATAATGCAACCGCAATGAATGCTTCTGCACAAGGGTTCTATTTATAGAACCACTTGTGTGGGCTTCAAGCTAAAAATCCCACTTAAGTGTATTTTGGCCCATATCTTATAATATGCCCAAAATCACTTAAGCCCATGGTACCTTACCATATTTCATATTCTACTCAAGTACACCGTACCTTACGATGTTCTATAATTCACTTAAGGGCACAATACCTTACGATATTCCTTAGTTACTCTATCTCTCATCAATCCGTCCTTTGTGTGTGACCCTGTAGGTTTTCGTGACGTTGGCAATTATATTAAATCACGCATTTAACATAATAAACAGTGAGCGATATCTAGCAACACAACACTGCTACCCAAGACACGAAAAATGTCATGTGATTTGACAAAACCTTCTGTGATAATACTTATGTGTATAATTACCCTTTTGCCTTTATGTCTATATTGAACACAAGGCATAGACCGTGTCATCCTTGTCCAGTTCAATAATGGGCCCATAGACATTTATCCTGTTATGCAGGATGGGCAAATTCCATCTAGGTCACTCATGTCCCTCAGCATGCTTCGTGGAGTACCCATCAACTGTCTTTATGGTTATCCAGTTACGGACAACGTTGGATCAGCAATAAAGCACTCGACTCTACATCTAGGGTCCATAGTGGTTTCAGGTCGAAGAGTGGTATACACCATTATCACCATGAGAATAACTTATGACACTTTGCATAACTTTCTATATAGTATTCTCATAGCGGGTCAATCCGGTATAAATATTACTCCTAATATTCATACCTATGTTTAAGACTTGATAACTCTTTATCCATGATCCATGAGATGTGATCATCAGTCTACAAACATAATAATCTTAATGCTTTAATGTTATCCCACTTCACAATAAAGCTCGACTACGGATACTTTAAGAATAGTGTCCTTATGTTTAATGTGTTCTCATGATTAAGTCATACTTAATACATTAAACGG
Source organism: Lathyrus oleraceus (assembly GCF_024323335.1). NCBI lineage: Eukaryota > Viridiplantae > Streptophyta > Magnoliopsida > Fabales > Fabaceae > Lathyrus > Lathyrus oleraceus. The sequence continues at coordinate 252,861,993 of NC_066583.1, forward strand.
ACTAGCTATTCTAGGGACTTTATTAAACAAACGTAATAAAGAAAAGCCTTTTATTATTCGATACAAGTACCAAAAGTATTGGCCTCTAGGGCTTACACCAACAGAATCTCCATAGGGGGCATCATCACTCAGATTGCCCACTATTTCGGATATGACCCTGCTGCACATAATGAGACACCGGTGACAGGTAAGCATAAACTGGACATGAACGCATTGGTCTAGCAATGTATGATTTCACAAGTTTTTGATTATTATGCCTTAATGTGTTCGGGTCAGTTTATTATGGTTCTTCCTGACACTGCACGAATTAGCATTTCAAACACGGCCAAATGGCTATATGAAAGTGCCGTCCAAGATGATATGGACGAGCACAATGCTGACACATTTGCTGCAGATGACCCACCGGAGGAAGAAGTACAAGAAGAGATGCAGGATCAAGAGCAATTTGCTGCTCCACCAGAGGACTCCACGCACCCAAGTGCCGGTTTGTCATATGTGACGTCGAACCAATGGTTGTGGATGCAAACAGAAATTGGCGATCTCCGAGCGGGGCAAACACGCCAAGGTGTAAGAAAACCCGTCAAGGGACTCTGATGGACGAGATGCATGCAATGATGCAACGTCTGATGTTGCAATTTCCGCCACCACAGTGAACCAGTGTGAGTCCCTCTCTATCTTGGATTAAACATTGCGGACAACGTTTAGTTTAAGTGTGGTACTCTGTGTGTGTGTGTGTGGGGGGGGGGGGGGGTATTATTTGTTGTTTTTTTATTTGTTTTTTTCTTAATATTTTATTTTTAACTAGTTGTGTGGTACTCTATGTGTTACAGATAAAGGACATTCGTGTCAGATGAATGATGGGCTTGGAGCGATTGGATGAAAGACACGCCCCTCTATTCGCTCTTCTGGAAAACCCCGAAAGTTGATGCTACTAACCCGAACAATCGGACGCGACTCTTTGTCACTGGATTTCGTAGGGATACTCTGTAACCGAAGAGAAGACGAAGCTACATCACACTGAGAGATATCTTGGAAGCCTGCAAGCTAGACAAAACATGGTGATGACTACAAAAAGCCAAACACTTGTCATCATGAGAGTTGTTCAGGTATGTCTCTGTCTCTCTGTGTTTTGTATTAGAGATACTGAAATTTCATAACACACTGTACACACTAAGGCATTATCTTTATTTTAACCCTGAGCCTTTCCAGCCAACCCGCCATAGTACCATTCGTTCACCAAATTTGATGTCTCGAGCATCACTTGAGGATGCAAAACTTAGGGGTAACCGTCCTGATGTCTCGAGCATCACTTGAGGACAAGCAATGAGATAAGTTTGGGGTTGTGATCAGTCTCCAATTCTACTTGTTTTCTGACACTCATTCGGCACCTTTGTAAGAAGTCGGTAACACATTATTCCACTTGTTTTATTGGTTTGTTTAGTAATTTAGATGTTTTGTATTGTTGATTACATGTTATATGCATCATCATACTCCATTTTATGTCCCTTTGTGGTAGTTCTTTTGGCTTCAGGTGTAAGCAAGTGTACATACAGATCGGACGTTCTGGGCCCATCGGAAGAAGAAAATTGGACATACAGTAGTTCTGACACGGCCACCCGTAATGCCCAACACGGGCCGTGTCAGGAGAAGTGCCATGGAAGAGGAAAATAGGGAGCTGACACGGGTGCCCGTGTCAGCCTCCCTAAAGGGGAGTGTCAAGGCCTTGTGCTCCAGAAGCCCAACACGGCCTGGCATGTTGCCTGACACGGCAAGTGTTGGCTTGGGCACTTGATTTTCCATTTTTGTGCTATTTTTGGCACAGCTTATCCCGGAGGGCATTTTGGACTTTTGCTAGGGAAAAATTGTCATCAGGAATCTTGAAGCAGTGGAAAGCAAAGAAGAACAGAGATCCTTCAAGAGCGAACGCGATTGAAGATCAACGGAATTCCGAACTTTTTGTAATGTCTCAATTTTATCTTGTACCTGATTTGAATAATATGATAGGCTAAACCCCCCAATGTCAGGGGGGTGTCCCTGAATTGATCATGTAATGACTCTGATGTTAGATTTTCCTTAATATATGTTATTTGTTATCAATTTCACTAGATGATTTGCGTAATGCTTTCTTTATCAGAAAAACTAAGATTTATGTATGGTTAACGATTAGCAGGATTACAATTGTTAAGGTTTTCATACAGTGAAACCATAGTAGATATCACCTAGGACTAGGGATAACCTATGGTTACCGGTTTATTCTTGTTAAATTAAAATGTTTGGTTTCATCATAATCACCTAAGGACTTAGAGGTTAGATTGAATGCCAAAGGTTTCCCTCTGAGGTCTTAGGGGGAAACAATCTTAAGATCCGGTAATTGGAACAAATTTCAGTATTAAGGAGATATACACTCAAGGGTCATTACAGGAGATTTTTATACACCCTCCTTCGCATATCATATTAATCTGTGAAAATATTTATTTGTTTTATTTTTCCTTACAATAAATTTTACCAAACCTAAACTCTTACTTTCGTTCAATTGAGCGACTGTTTACTCTTATATTATTGCGCAATCCTCGAGATCGATCTTTGGGAACATCCCTCTTATTACTACATCGGCAAAAATAGTACACTTGCTATTTTTCCGATCACCTATGCCTAAGGGAGAAGTGAAATGTTGTTGGGCCTTTTCCTTATTATCATCAATAAAGTACAATTTTATTAATCCACATCTATGATGTTTATTTTTACTTTTATGCTTTTTCTGAAAATGGTAATCACAAAAAACATAAATAAATAATAATCTTTCCATCTGTATAATATTTGTTCGCACTCCATTTCTCTAAAATCAAAATATCAAATCATTATGCAGGTTGGTTCTCAAACCCATTGAATGTAATGATCCTACTCCCTCTCCAAACTTTGATTTCCTTGTGTTTGAAGCTGAGGAAGAGAATGATGATGAAGAAGTATTTGATGAGTTATCCCATTTGCTTGAGCATGAGGAAAAAACCATTCAGCCTTTTGAAGAGCATATTGAATTAGTCAATTTGAGTTCCGATGATGATGTGAAGGAAGTCAAGATTGGGTCTCAACTGTGTTCAGAAGCTAAGAAGGGGTTGATTGATATTCTTCGAGAGTATTTTATGTGTTTGCTTGGTCCCATCAAGATATACCTGGTTTGGATTCTGGGATTGCGGAGCATATATTTCATTTGAAGCCAGAATGCTTGCCGGTCAAGCAGAAATTGAGAAGAACCCATCCTGATATGGTAGTGAAAATTAAGGAGGAAGTGCAGAAGCAGATTGATGTTGGTTTCCCTGTTACCTCAGAGTATTTGCAATGGGTGGCCAATATTGTGTTTGTTCCTAAGAAAGACGGAAAAGTCCATATGTGCGTTGATTACAAAGATTTGAATAAAGCCAGTATGAAAGATAATTTTCCTCTGCCACACATTGATATGTTGGTAGGCAATACAGCTAAATTCAAAGTCTTTTCGTTTAGGGAAGGATTTTCCGGTCATAATCAGATCAAGATGGCACCCGAAGATATGGATAAGACCATGTTCATTACACCTTGGGGAACATTCTGTTATTGAGTGATGCCTTTCGGTTTAAAGAATGCTGGTGCAACGTACCAGAGAGCCATGACCACTCTTTTTCATGATATGTTGCATAAAGAGATTGAGGTATATGTTGATGATATGATTGCTAAATCTAGTGATGAAGAAGAACATGTTGAGCATTTGTTGAAGTTATTCCAGCATTTGAGAAAGTATAAACTCCGCTTGAATCCCAATAAGTGTACTTTTGGTGTTCGCTCTAGTAAGTTGTTGGGCTTCATTTTCAGCGAGAAGGGTATTGAAGTTGATCCTACCAAGGTAAAAGCAATATAAGAGATGTCTGCACCCCAAAATGAGAAGAAAGTCATAGGTTTTCTCGGCCACTTGAACTATATTTCAAGATTTACATCGCACATGAGTGCCACATGTGCGCCTATAATCAAGCTCCTTCGGAAAGATCAGTCTTGTGATTGGACTGAGGATTGCCATAAAGCTTTTGACAGTATCAATGTATATTTGCTTAAGCCTTCAATTCTGTCTTCTCCTATTGAAGGAAGACCTTTGATCATGTATTTGATTGTGCTTGATGAGAGCATGAGTTGTGTTCTTGGTCAGCAAGATGAATATGGGAAGAAAGAATATGCAATTTACTACCTCAGTAAGAAGTTCATCGACAGTGAGTCTCGGTATTTTATGTTGTTCATTGGCTTGGGCTGCTAAGCATCTGCGCCAGTATATGGAGGATCGCCCATTGGGAGATGTTATTATCAGAGTATGATATTAAATACCGATCTCAAAAAGCTATTAAAGGTAGTATCTTGGCTGACCATTTAACTCACCAACCTATTAAAGATTACCAGTCAGTGCATTATTATTTTCCTGACGAAGAGATTTTGTACTTGAAGATGAAAGATTGTGATGAACCATTGCTTGAAGAAGGGCCAGAACCTGGTTCCTGTTGGGACATGGTATTTGATGGAGCTGTTAATTCTTATGGTAATAGCATTGGGGAAATGATTATTACTCCTCAAGGCACTCATTTTCCATTTACAACTAGATTGACATTCAAGTGAACAAACAATATGACTGAGTATAAAGCTTACATTATGGGGCTTGAAGAATCCATTGATCTCAAAATAAAATATCTTGACGTCTATGGAGATTCAACTTTGGTTGTGAGTCAGATCAAAGATGAATGGGAGATGAATCAACCTGGTTTGATACCGAAATTATGCAAGAAGGATATCAACTTTCTTTACAAAGGTTGAGTTTCATCATATTCCTCGAGATGAAAACCGGATGGAAGATGCTCTTGCAACACTGGCTTCCATGATTATGGTGAAGTTTTGGAATGAAGTTCCCAATTTGATTGTGATGCGTCTTGATAGGCCAACTCATGTATTTGCTATTGAAGAAGTCAAAGATGAAAAGCCATGGTATTTTGATATCAAATGTTTCCTCCGAAGTCAGATTTACCCGTCAGGGGAATTTTTGAAAGATAGTAAGACTTTGAGAAGATTAGTTGGTAACTTCTACCTGAATGGTGGTGTGATTTATAAGAGAAACTTCTATATGGGTTTGCTCAGATGCGTGGATAGACACGAAGCATACATGTTGATGACTGAAGTCCATGAAGGCTCCTTTGGTACTCACTCCAACGGACATGTTATGGCAAAGAAGATGTTGAGAGCGGGTTACTATTGGCTGATAATGGAATCTGACTGTTACAAGTTTATGAAGAAATGCCATAAGTGTCAAATTTATGCAGATAAGATTCATGTTCCTCCGACACTGTTGAATGTAATTTCCTCCCCATTGCCCTTCTCCATGTGGGGAATTGAAATGATTGGCATGATTGATCCCAAAGCTTCGAACATACATTGTTTCATTCTGGTGGCTGTTGATTACTTCACAAAGTAGGTAGAAGCGACATCGTCTGCGAATGTGTAACACCCCAAAATTTACCCTCCTCATTCATGCATTCATTTTTAGGTCATTTAACATTTCATATTGCATTTCATCATGTTAATCAGAACCAGATCTAAGAAACTTTATTTTAAAAAAAAAAACGAAAAAGAAAAAAAAATGAAAAAAAACGAAAAAGAAAAAAAAATGAAAAAAAACGAAAAAAAAAACGAAAAAAAATATATAAAAAAAAATTAATTAAATAAATAAAAAAATAAAAAAATAATAAAAAAATAAAAGAAAAATCTTGGACTTTGACCTCTCTCATTTGAGCCCACAAAGCCATGAAAATCAGGTTATAAAAGAGGGAGAACAGACAGAAAAAGGAAGAGAAGTAAAATACTCTGAGGTTTCCTTGAAACAAAACCCTGGACAAAACCTGAAGAGAAACCTAGACAGAGAGAGTGAGAATTAATCTGCAGCCATCTCCAGACAACTCTGAAAGGTTTATTCTGACTCACACACTTTCAGCTCAAGCAAACCCTAACATTGGTTTGTAAATCCAGCCGTGCCATTTGATTTCAACCGATCTCTCCAATCAGGTTTGCCCTATATCCATCATCTTTATGCCTTTAATTTGAATGCTCTAAATGTATGAGGTATTATGGGTGAATTTGATACCCTTTTGATGCATGTGTTTGACAAGAGGTTTAGGCCTCCTACCATTGGTTGCTTTTTGTGAGCTTTTTGTGAATTGAAAGGGCATGATTCATGTGGTTACATTTTGATTTAGGGACAACTCTTGGTTACCCTATCTTGTTTCTCTAACCTGTTTGTTGAGTTTTGTTTTGTGAGGGCTCACATGACTTTTGCAGGGATAACTTGCGTGGTTTCCCACCTTATTTGTGGGATACCCCCTGGAGGTTCATTCCGATTACCTGTACTGACCCACTTTCCTTGATGATGTTAGCTTGGAAGGATCTAAGGGTTTATCGTTCCTTTAATTGTTGTTACCTCAGATCTTCATCTGTGTGGTACTTTTACATTTTTCCCGCATTTTACTGCTTTCCTAGCTGGAAGACCTCGATAGGAGGCAATGTTTTTGTGTTTATTTTATGCATGTTCCTTTGTCCAGGACTCCTTTTTCCTGAGCATCCCTAACCCTACCAACTCATTGATTTTTCTTCTCCTAAGAACACGTTAACTCTTTCTACTACAGGCGAGTAAGTCTCCAAAGGTCGAGCATCCGGTAGATTGCGTAGTAACGTCGTTCGTCCAAAACCCAATCCATAACCCCGTAGTTAGCCGAACTACGGCTTGCTCTGATTCTCATTCCAGATGAGATACGTAGGCATAAGACGCGATGTCTTAGCGAGCACAATTACCCTTAACCCCTAGGTAGCCGAGCTACGAAGACTCTGATTCTCATATTCAGATGAGATACGTATGCAGTGGATGCGACATCCGTGCGAGTCATTTTCTTTTGACCCCTTTTTTTTTAGTAAACAACACATTAGATAAACCCACACCCTTTAGACAAGAACTACAAAAGTGGATCCCGTAGAGTACTACGGATGCGTAGGGGTGCTAATACCTTCCCTTCGCATAATCGACTCCTGAACCCAAGATTTGGTTGCGAGACCCTGTCTTGTCCTTTCCTTTTTCCAGATTTACTTCGAGCGTTTCCTTTCCCTCCTTTGGGATAAATAACGCACGGTGGCGACTCTCCTGTCTTTCTTCGCCGGTTGTTTTTTTTCGCATTCCATTTTTCAGGTTGCGACAGCTGGCGACTCTGCTGGGGAACCGATTTCCCTAAGCGAGTCCCTCCTAGCTTTTGTAGGTTGTTTGTTTATTGGGTGTTTATTCTTTTGTACAGTTATTTATCTTTCAGCATTTACCTGCTTTATTGCATTGTGTACATATGACTGCCGTATCTACTGGTTCTGTTTGTGAGATGAGTTCTATACCCGAACTCGAGTGTAATTAAGATTGGAGAATGGCATAGTCTTGTTGACTTGTGTGGAGTTATTCCTTAGCAAGTTGACTTGCAAGCCCATTCACTTGGTGGAGGTCATGTTGAGATCAATAATGTCACACAAGTAAGTTGTGGTTAGACATTACTTTTTCCAATATAGACCTTAGAAGCCAAGGACCTTAGTTTACCAAACCCATCTTGGCCTATTTGTAGGATGTAGTGCGAAAGTCGTTCACGTGTAAGATTTGATACAATTGTTACGCGATACCACACTCATAAGAGTCTCTCTTGAAAATATTTTTGGAATAAGAGTAGTCGTTCCTCCGATAATATCCGAAAGATGGGATTATGACTATGGGAACCTTTTGTAGAACATGTTTGGCAGGTTTAAACCTTAGTACACTCCCTTTGGGTGCTTCTTAACCTAAACTCCATGCTCGTGACTTGCAACAAACCCTTGATTCATGGTTGATCCGTTCAGGTATCCTTAATATCAATGAAACTTGGGTGTTGATAAGGTGTAAACCATAATCCACCAAAAATGGATGGTTGATATTAAGGATAACATGATCCATCCCATGACCTTTGTTTGGTGTGCTTTGCTTGATCCTCTTAATTTCTCTCTAGGCAGTGCAACCTGACAGATGTTCAAGCGGATCCAGCCATCCTGATTGACATGCCATTGCATTGCATAACATCATTCGCATATTTGCATCCAACATCTCATGCTTATTCATTTGCAGGGTATTCCCTTTTTAAGGGGGACCTTAAAATTGAATAAGCAGTGCATCGCATACCATGCATACTAACCCTTGTTTGTTTTGCAGGTGTCACCGTAGTGTCTAATGTTTGTTCCCTGTTTCAGGCAGTTATTGGTCCCAAGCGAGTTCACAAGTACCTGACAAAGGAAAACCGTCCACGACTAGCAATGGACCAGATACAAAAAGAACTGGCTGATATGCGTGAAAGGATGGATCAGTTCATGACATTGATGACTGGTATGGCAGAAGGCCAGGCGAAGCTAAAGGAATTGGTTGAGCAACCGAGGCCCGATCCAGAGGTGGAAATACCAAGTGCTGAGGGGAACCCTGGTAACCCTGGGAACACTGATAACCCTGTGAACATTGGAAACGTGGGTAACACAAATGTTGATGGAAACCCGGGTAATGTTGGCAACACGGGAAATGTTGGGAATGGTATTGGCGGAAGGTACAATGTGAATCAAGGGATTCGGATTAACGGGCGCCCCATTATTGAAGATTGTCAGTATGATCAATTTTCTTTGCATTACGAGGCCCTCGAGACCACTCGCCGTATGATTGAGCTTGCTGAGAAGCTCAAATCTTTGGAGTCTCAAAATTCCTTAGGTTTTGATGTCACCAATCTTGGTCTGGTTCAGGGAGTAAGGATCCCTCACAAGTTCAAACCCCCTACTTTTGAGAAATACAACGGGGCTTCTTGCCCACGCACTCATCTCCAATCTTATCTGGGATGGTTGGGAGCTCACACTGAAGATGAAAAGTTGTGGATGTACTATTTTGAAGACAGTCTAACTGGAGCTTCTCGTGAATGGGATTCTCATTTGTCTCGCACTACCATCAAGAGCTGGAAAGACTTGGCAGAGGCTTTTATCAAGCAATATCAATACAACTTGGACATGGCTCCAAGTCGGACCTTGCAAGGAATGTCTCAGACTGCCAAGGAAACCTTTAGAGAATATGCTCAACGTTGGAGACAGATTGCTGCATCCTTCCAACCCCCTATGTCTGAAAGGGAGATGGCGGACATGTTCATGAACACTCTTCAAGGAAATTATATCGAGAGATTGGCTGCTTGCCCGTCAATCAGCTTTGCAGAGATAGTAATTGCTGGAGAAAGGATCGAGAGTCTGTTGAAGATGGGCCGAATTCAAGACAACAATGCTTCCAACTCATCAGTTCCCAAGAAACCGTTTGCTGGTAACGGTCAGCGAAGAAGAGAAGGTGAGACAAGCGCTGTGTATGCCGGCAGAGGCAGGGGCAAAGGACGCCCTAATTATTATCAAGATCAAGTGGCCGCAGTCACTATTCCAACACCTGTTCCTCAACCGCAGTATCATCCGCAACAACAACCCAGGTACAACAATCAACAACAAGGAGGTAATCCGGGTCAGCAAAGACACCATCAACAACGTCCAAGGCAGGCGGACCGGGTCATTGAGCCAATCCCAATGCCTTATTCTGTATTACTTCCCAAGCTGATTGACATGAATCTGGTTACGTTGAGAACTCTGGCCCCACCGGTCGATCCCAACAATTTGCCTAGAGGTTATGATGTCAACGCTAGATGTGCTTTTCACTCCAACGCACCTGGCCATACTACAGATAATTGCAAGGCTCTCCAGCTAAAGGTACAAGATTTGAGAGATGCCCAGGCCATCAATTTTTCTTCGGTGCCTAATATTATCCAAAACCCGATGCCAGCTCACGGCGGGCAGAGGATTAATGCTGTTGATAGTGGGGAAACTTTGAATTTGGTTTCTGATGTGGCTAAAGTGAAGACTTTGCTATCGGTAGTTAAAGACCAACTTTTGAAAGGACAGATTTTCCTGGGCTGTGGGGAAGAGTGCAGAAATTGTCAAGCTGCCGAGAACGGATGTGACAGTTTGAGAAGGGGTATTCAACAACTGATAGATAAAGGTTGCCTTCAGTTCGACCAGACTCGTCCAGTGAAGAATGATGTGTCGACAATAACGTTTTATTTCACTCCTGAAGAAATATATGTTCCCGAGAGACCCGCTCTGACAACAATATATTTCGCAGAAAGTCCAACACCAATTTACTCTGACAACCCTCAACCAACTTTGATTAGTCCGGTCACCATCACGGTACCAGGACCTGTTCCGTATGAGAAAAACAATGTTATCCCGTGGCACTATGGGGCTGATATCTACTGCCAGGGGCAAAAAGTTAACGAAGAAGACATTGACATTGGTAGCTCCACTGTAGACAATGTTGGAGGGATTGGTGGCTTCACTCGCAGTGGACGCCTATTTGCACCATCAACATTACGCACGAATACTGAAGTTGAGGCCGCTGCCAAGGCTAAAGGAAAACAGGTAACCACCGAAGAGGTTACTACCGAGAAAGCTCCTCCTAAGACCGCATTCGAGAAGGAAGTGGATGAGTTTATGAGGATTATCAAGAAAAGTGACTACAAGGTAGTCGACCAGCTAAATCAGACACCCTCAAAGATCTCCATTCTCTCACTATTGATGTGCTCTGAGGCACACAGAACAATCTTGTTGAAAGTACTGAATATGGCCTATGTTCCACTAGAGATAACTGTTAATCAACTGGAGTCGGTAGTTTCAAATGTAAACGCTAGCCATGCGCTAGGTTTCACCGATTATGACCTAACATCTGAGGGCAGGAATCACCACAAAGCCTTGCATATCACAATGGAATGCAAAGGGACGGTGCTTTCCCATGTTTTGGTTGATACAGGTTCTTCTCTGAATGTTCTTCCAAAGAAAGCCTTAATGAAGTTGGATTGCGACGACGCCACCCTGAGGCCGAGTAATTTGGTTGTGAGGGCTTTTGATGGCTCTAAGCCAGCTGTTTGTGGCGAAGTTGAGTTGCCAGTTAAGATTGGACCGTAGGTATTCAAGAGTACCTTTTATGTGATGGATATTCAGCCTGCCTATAGTTGTTTGCTAGGTCGGCCCTGGATTCACGCTACCGGTGCTGTTACTTCTACTCTCCACCAGAAGCTCAAATATGGACTAGAAGGTCAGATCGTCACTGTCTGTGGTGAAAAGGATATTTTTGTTAGCCACCTGTCTACATTTAAGTATGTGGAGATGGATGGCGAGATGCATGAGATGCTGTGTCAGGGTTTCGAAGCTATAAACATCAGTGAGGTCGTTCCCGAAGTTGTCTTTTCACCTGAGTCTGAGAAGGTCGGGACTTCTATCTCTTCATACAAGCAAGCTGTTGAAGTGGTTAAGGCTGGTAATGCCCAAGGCTGGGGCAAATTTGTGGAGCCAATCATAAAAGAAGACAAGTTTGGATTGGGGTACACTCCGGGGTCTCAGAATACTGAAGTCGGTACTTTCTCCAACGGGGGTTTGGTTTCTCCCCACACCGTCAATGCTGCAGATGAAGACAAGGCTGACAGCGACTGTGACTTAGATAGCTGGATTCGCCCGTGTATCCCAGGAGAAAAGCTCGACAATTGGTCGTCTGAAAAAATCGTCCGGTTTACTCTACTGAAGGAGTAATTTTTATTGTTTTCCTTTTATCACATGCATAATAAAGTCTTACACTTTGACCAAGGTGTAATGACTCATCTGTAGGGCCATCCATTTAGTTACATTTCGCAATTATTTTCATCATCAATGAAGGACAGCTTTTGCAAACAATTTTGTGTTCTCTTTTTTCAATTATTTTTACTTTTACAAAAACGGAAATGTTTCTTTTTCATGTTTCTTTTTTGTTTTTCTTTCCAAAAAACACCTCGTAAAACTGATCACCCGGGTCTCACTGCTAACGACACTGCTATGGCCAAGTATGACTTCGACAATCCTATTTATCAAGCCGAAGAAGGGGTTGAGGAAGATTGTGAATTGCCTGAGGAGTTTGCCAGGTTGTTGAAACAGGAGGACCGAGCTATCACACCTTATCAGGAGGTGGTTGAGACCATCAACATTGGTACCGAAGATGACAAGAAAGAGATCAAGATCGGGGCCAGTCTACAGGCCGAGAGGAAAAGACCGTTGATCATGTACTTGACTGTGTTAGAAAGGTCAATTGGTTGTGTGCTCGGTCAGCATGACGAGTCAGGTCGAAAAGAGCATGCAATATACTACCTTAGGAAAAAGTTTACCGACTGAGAACAAAGATACTCACTGCTCGAGAAAACTTGCCGCGCTTTGGCATGGGCTGCTTGCTGATTAAGACAGTATATGTTGACTCACACGACTCTATTGATATCAAAGATGGATTAAGTCAGGTATATTTTTGAAAAGCCAGCAGGGGTGCTAGGTGGCAAATGATGCTGACAGAGTATGACATCCAATACACTTCACAAAAAGCCATCAAAGGAAGTGTCTTGTCAGACTATCTTGCCGCGCAACCGATTGATGATTACCAACCTATGAGGTTCGACTTTCCTGATGAGGACATCATGTTTCTCAAATCGAAAGATTGCGAGGAACCACTCCCGGAGGAGGGGCCTGACCCTGAATCCAAATGGATTATGATGTTTGTCGCATTACGCAAAAAACCGGCGGGAAAACAGAACAACAAAGCCGCCACCGTGCGTTATTTATCCCAAAAGAGGGAAAGGAAACGCTCAGAGTAAACCTGGAAAGAACATGGTCTCGCGACCAAAGAGAATGGGATCGGGAGTCGGTTATGCGAAGGGAAGGTATTAGCACCCCTACGCATCCGTCGTACTCGACGGGATCCACGCACAATAGGAAGGAAAATGGTTGCTAAAACACTGCTCACAAACACACACACACTGGCTGAAAGAGACACAAGAAAACAAACAAGACTGACTCGGTAGGATATCGCATCCTGGGCCTACTTAGTCTATCAGGCATAGACATCAGAGTCGAAGTAGTTCGAACTGGGGGAAAACATGCTCGCTAGGATGTCGCATCCTATGCATACGTATCTTCTTGGACGAAGAAGAATCAGAGCATCCGTAGCTCGGCTCACGCACACAAACAAAACAGACTCAGGCAAACATGGAATCCGAATGCCAATCGCTGGACTTACATCAGATTTCGAACCAAACACACCCACACTGGAAACCAGATGCCACTTGATGGACTTATACCGGACTCCAAGCACACAACAAGAGGATACGGAATGCCAATCGCTGGGCTTACATCCATCTCCTAACACCAACACAGGAAGAAGAAGGGTCTCGATTGCAACCAGGGCAAGAGAAAGGGGAGGTCTCAATCGCAACGAGGGCGAGAGAAAAGAATTAGTGTTAGTCGCTAGTCAAACTCGACAAGACATCGCATCTCGTGCCTACGTATCTCATCTGGACATGAGAATCAGAGTTGCCGTAGTTCGGCTAAACTATTCCTGTTGGTTGGTATTTTTTAAGTGGACAACGTCACTACGCAATCTACCGGATGCTCGACCTTTGGAGACTTACTCACCTGTAGTAGAAGGAGTTGACGTATCCTTAAGAGGGGATAATGTTTGTTTGTGTTTTAGGAAAGCTCAAGCAAGAAAGGAAGTCCTATACGAAGGAACCGTGCTACCTTAATTGACATGCAAACGAGACTACGCGGAGTCTAGCAAACCTAGGGGATACAATCACACCACACAAACACATACAGCATGAAATAAACACACCAACAAGGGGCTCAAACATCAAGGCTAGGCTTTAGTCGAGGGGTCATGTCAACCTCGACAAACAAGCCTCTGTATCAGGGTGAGGTTAGCTCTTAACCTTGACATTGAGAGTCAAGGTGAAGCTGATGAAAGGTGAGTGAAGGTGAGACTTCACAACTCTTATCCCTGGTCAGGGAGAGCTTCAGACAATGAAGTGTGGGTCCAGAAAGTGGGAACCCTTCTACACTTATGACACTGACTCAATTAATCTTGGGTTAATGTCCACAAGGCATCAACATGTGATGTGAGCCAAGGGACGACTCAACAGAATAGCAGGAGGTGGACTACACACCTCTTGTGTCTGCCAATTGCCTTAACAAAGGTCTTTTCCTGCTTGGGGACAACAATAAACAAGCACAAATATTGCCTCTTAAGGAGGACTTCAGACAGGTGCCTGGCCAAGTAACAGGCCAGGTCTTCCAGACTACATGGAGACAAGAAATTCTACCTTAATGCTAATGCTATCAAGCAAAGCAAGCAAGTTCAAGATGAACTATGGCAACTTAATGTACCTGAAATCAATCAAATATAATCAGTACACCAATCACAAAGTCAAAACAGACAAGATGAGAACCAACAGTCAACACAATCAATCACATGTGCAAAGCACACACTCAAATGAAATGAGCTAGCATCCTACAAAACAAATCAAGTTAGTCCATAACAATCAAATAAACCAAACTCAATCAACTTGAATTGATCTCCTTAAAACAATTGCTTCTTAAACCTGAAAATCAAACTCAAATGTGAGAAGTGAACCCTTAGGCCAAAGCCTAGGATCAAAAGAGGAGAAAATATTTAAAACAGAACATGAAACTTGATCAAAATCAAGATTTATCGAATAAGAACAAATTCCAGTTGGTCCCATATCAAAAGCATTCATCAATTGCATTTCATAAGCAAATCATGTCAAACTAGGCAAGTTAGAGAACTCAATGATGTAAACAGAATGAACACAAGCATATCGATACCAAAATGGCTCAATAAATTTCAGGAAAAATCATGCTTAAACAGAACACATTGAATGAGCAACACACCAAATTTCATGGCTTTTGGATAAAAGGAAGCAAGTCAATTAAATTCAACAAGTCAAAGCATGTTCAAACAAGCTCATACAAGACCACAAATCATACATCATGTTCATGCAATCATAAAACAGTGATCAAACATGAGAAATGAATGAAATCAAAGCCATGGCAAACTTCAAGATGTCTATAATACACATGCCAAATTTTAAATCCATCCAATAATACATGAGAATTTCATAACACATATAAAATCATGACTCACAAAATGTTCACAATTGGCAAAACAGGGGGAAAAATTCTCAAACAAATAGAAAATGAATTCAAAAATTCCAGGAAAAATCACAAGCAAACTAGACATCCATAAGATTCAACATGCAAAAATTCTAGTCATTTAGAGCTCATATGGCATGGTAACAAAAATCATGAAGCTGCACAAGAAATGGTGTGACACAAATTGTCACACCTCTAAAGATCATGTCATATCTCTCAATATAGGAACTCAAAAATCACAAATCATACATCAAAATGACCAAGAATGAGTCTAGAACATACATGTAAAATTTCAAGAATTTCTAATGAAGCATCATCATTTTATGATCAAAAGAGTAAGCATGGTGCACACAAGGACATGTGAAAACAAACCCTAGCCAATTTCAAAATCCATCCGTGCACAATATTATTAAAAATCACCAGAAAATCAAGGACATGATAAGGAACATTCCAAAAAAAGAATCATGAAATTTGAATTAAAATTGAGTGAGTTATTGATTTTTGATTATGGAAGAAAAATAAAAAGATGTAGAATGAAGCATGGATGAACATGTGATCCTATTTGAAATAATACCAAAGTCCAAAAGAGAGGATGCTACTACACGGAATCGAACCGTGTCCAAATTACACAAGGAGCGCCACTTAGTGAAACGCCGAGTTTCACTAAGTGATGTGGCATCACATGATAGGGCTCATGGGAGGAAAACACAAAATCCTCATGCAACACAACCAAAACAGATTAAAACGCGTTCTGGAAAGGAAATTGAACGAGTTCATCACGCGTTCTTCATGTTCATCATGCTTATGAACGAAATCTCACAGAAATGGACAAAGGCTATATGGATCGAATCGCCTTTCCACATAGATCATTAATCTAACATCAATTTCACCTAATTCTAGCTTTATTAAAAGAACCGATCCAAACAAGTTTCAACATCAAAGATTCAAATCAGCATATCTTCTTCAATTCTTAATGAAAATGCACGATTCGAATTGCATTGTGATCTATGAACTAGGATCTACAAAAGCCACATCATAATTCTAGCAATTAAAAGATTCGAGATCCAACCTCTTGAAGTTGCAGATGTTGAATTCGTGCAGATCAAAGCCTGAAATGCTGAAACAGATGCACAATAATCTTGAGGAAGATGAATGAAGTAGGTTCTTTAGCTCAATTGTGCTCCAGCTCGAAGGAATTTCAAAATGCCATGACTGTGCTTAAGCTTCAACAGATGTGATTCTGCAATGATCTTCCAATGTTTGCTGCAACAGATGCTCAAAAGTACATGTAGATGAAGATTCAATCAAGCATAAAGCAAAGGCAATGGTGAAATTTGATGAACAAAGTGCAAAAAGCTTGGAAAAATTTGAGAGAATTTGGATGAATTTTCTGTTAGATCTGAAATTGTGATTGATGTTAATCTGATTTCTGTTACAATTACGCATATATACTCCTCTTAATCCAATTGCTAAACATGATTAAGCCAAATCAAAGTGATTAGAGGAAATGGAGTTTTATGCTAAATTGGCCAAAATGCCCTTTTCCAAATAGAACCAATGGAACAGTGAAATATCTTTTGAAGCAAATCCAAATTTCAGTTTATGAGCTGTTGGAAGTGGTTTGGAGTGAAAATTGCACATACTTTTCAAATTCACCTTTTTTCCCACCAAAATTTAAATTGATCACTTGAAAAATGGACTTTTGATGTGATGATTTTTGATGAAATGTGATGATGGATTATGATAGTGTATGTCAAATGGGACTTGCTCAAAAAAGAATCACTCAAATTGGCCAAATGGTTCAAGAGTTATGCCTCCTTGAAGTTCAACTTTTCTTGAAAATGATTTGATCATAACTTGCCAACCATAAATGAGAAATGAGTGTTCTTGGACTTTTTGGAAAGGTGAGAGAAAGATCTTCAACTTTCATGTTGGACAAAATTCCATTTGAAGCTTGTATGATGATGTAAATTTGAGGAGAAAAACTTTCCATTTTTGGCAGTTTCCAATTACAGGTCACTTACTATTTTTGGAAACTTTTCATCTGACCTCAAATTCTTCAATCTTGATCTTTGAAATGTCAAATGAGACTTGTATGGATATGAATGAAGCCTTTCAAACCAACTCCCACCTTCAAATCCTTGATTTCTGGCACAGTTGACCACAATTGACTTTCTAGGGTTTCAGATGAAATTCAGCTTGACTGTTGAGCTTTGATCATCCAATCCTTGGCCAAATCACTTCAAAATGATTCCTAGGCCATGTGAATTTGATGAACCAACCATAGGGCTTTGTTTCAATAGGAATGCACTTGCTTGCTTGATTGACTGATTCTCCTGATCATCTTGACCTAATCTTGTCTTATGACTTGCACTTGGGCTAAAGACAATGCAATGCTATGCAGTGGACTATGTTATGTTAATGACCTAATCATGAAATGAATGTACAAAGGGAGGTACAAATTTGAGGTGCTACAATGTTTGATAGGGCGGTCAACGTCAATGGTCGCGGAGTTGGTGCAATGTTGATCACACCGGAGGGGGTTCATATGCCATTTTGTGCCAGAATAACTTTTCCCTGCACCAACAATGAAGCCGGACGAAGCAGAATGGGTCCGTTCTCGATACAATCAGCTAAGCCTAGTTGAGGAAAAGAGACTAGCAGTTATATGCCATGACCAACTATATCGGAGACGGATGAAGAGAGCATTTGATCAGAAAGTGCACCCTCGGAAGTATCAAGTCGGTGAATTGGTACTCAAAAGAATTCTTCCTCCCAACATAGATCACAGGGGCAAATGGACACCGAACTATGAGGGTCCATACGTGGTTAAAAGAGTTTTTCTCTGGCGGAGCTCTGATGCTAACAACCATGGATGGCGAAGACTTCCCGTCCCCTGTCAACTCAGACGCAGTTAAAAAAATACTTCGCATAAAATAGACCCGCTGGACATTAAAAAGAAGAGTCCAGGATAAAAGGGCATCCCGACGAACCAAAAAAAAAGAACAAAGACGTTCGGGAAAAAATTAAGGATATAAAAAATAAAAAAAATGTACACCCGGTGAGTCGAAAAATCGAAAGGGCGGCTCAGGAAAAAAAGGGTATCCCGGTGGATTGAAAACCCAAAAGGGCGGTCCACGCAAAAGTTAGGGAATAAGCGAATGACTGCGATCTGAGTTCATCCGTGTTACATCACCGTTTCATTCAATCCGGCAATCTTCGAAGGTTAAAGATCGTCTAACCATCCACTTCAGAAAGCAAGATGAGCAGAGCGTCTTGAGGACATACGAGCCATAGCAGAGTCGAAACTCAGTGGGACCCCGTTTCCACATTGCCATTAGGATAGTTTCTCTTGTTCAATTTATAGTGATCGCCACTTTCCAGGGATCAGCTTCCTGATGTACTCGCCTATTCCTGGCACAAATTTTTCAACTAACAAAAGTCGAATAATTCAGTTAAAAAGCCTCTTTACTTTTCATTTATCAGTTTGTTTGCAAAAGATGTCTGAATTCTTAAGGAAACATATTGCATCTGAATGTAATGGTGGCTTTTGCAGATGACTTGCGCAGGAAAACAGTCAAAATTGCTTTGAATGTGCTTAATCCCAGACGGTGAATTCAAACCGAGTAATTCCCCGGGGCATACGTGTATTTTTTGGTTACAGGTCACAGGAACCGGATGCCAAGTCATGAATCCTCATCCCCAAGCGGTTGACAAAGTCTATCCTCAGCAGAGCCTATCCCCAGTAGAGTTGACAGTATCCAAACTGTATATCCCCAGTAGAGTTGACAGTATCCAAATTGTATATCCCCAGCGGAGTCGACAGTTCCAGACTGTATCTTCCCAGCAACAGCGGAGTAGTTGCATACCCAACAGACAAGAGGGTGGTGTTCCAAGTGTTCATCTCGTCCCCAGCAGATTATTTCTAACAGATTTGTTTTAATCCCCAGCCTGAGGACGATTAGCAAGTTCATATCCCCAGCAAAGGTCAATTCCTACGACATTTCCCCAGGAAGTGCTTTCCTCACAGACTCTCCTCGCAGAGCCTCGCCAAGCAAAGTTTCCATAGTTGATACTTCCCCAGCAAGGTCAACTTTTCAAAAAAGGCCGATTTATTTTCGGTGGCTCCCCGGTCCCGGCAAACGGATCGTTCCCCACAGAGCATTCAAGGATTGATACAGCGATCCGCTCCCTGCCAGAGTTGCTTCCCCAAGCAGATTTCTTTTTTCTTTTTACACCATGCATAACATTTGCATTTGCATGCATATCATATCAAGCATACACATAAGCTGATAAACAGGTCCTCCAAAGCAGACTGAAGAATTGCTTTACAACCAGAGTCATGAGATCCAGCCAGAGGATCAAGTGTGAGTGATCCAGCCTAAGGGTCATTTTTGAAGATTCAGCCTGAGAATCGTTTTCCAGTGATACAGCTTGAGGGTCATTTTGAAGATTCAGCCTGAGAATCGTTTTCCAGTGATCCAGCCTGAGGGTCATTTTTGAAGATTCAGCCTGAGAATCGTTGTTCCAATGATCCAGCCTGAGGGTCATTTTTGAAGATTCAGCCTGAGAATCGTTTTCCAGAGATCCAGCCTGAGGGTCATTTCAAAGATTCAACCAGAGAGTCGACTACGAGCGTTATTTCCCCAGCAAGCCAGCTGGAGGAATAGATTGACAACTCAATAGAAAATCAACCTACAAGAGGATCCAGCCCGCGGATCGCATTTAAAAAACAAAGTCTAATCGAAGAGTCGTTATAACATGTTCTAACCTGAAGAATATGTGCGAAGCCCAAGAGTAGGATATTCTCGAAGCTGCATATCTAACATGAAGATTGGGCGCAGATTTCGAAAGAGAGTCAACCAGCGCATGCCTCAGATGCGAGATCCTGATGATGGGAATTTATCATCAAATCAATCCAGATCTAGCCAGAAGATCGAAGTCAGGTCTAGCCCGAAGACCGGAAATAGATTCAGCCAGAGAATCGAAACAATTCAGATCTAGCCAGAAGATCGAAGTAGATTCAGCCAGAGAATCAAAGAAAATAGATTCATCCAGAGAATCGAAACAAAGGAGATCTAGCCAGAAGATCGAAGAAGATCTAGCCAGAAGATCGAAGTCAGGTCTAGCCCGAAGACCGGAAATAGATTCAGCCAGAGAATCGAAATAATTCAGATCTAGCCAGAAGATCGAAGTAGATTCAGCCAGAGAATCAAAGAAAATAGATTCAGCCTGAGAATCGAAACAAAGGAGATCTAGCTAGAAGATCGAATGAGATCTAGCCAGAAGATCGAAGAAGATCTAGCCAGAAGATCGAAGAAGATCTAGCCAGAAGATTGAAACCGTATCCAGCCCGAGGATCAAAATTAACATCCAACCAGAGGACTAAATTGAGTATAGATTCAGCCAGAGGATCGAAACTCCAGATTAAGTCAGAAGACTGATTCAGATTCAGCCAGAGGATCGGAAGAGAAATAAACAGCGCGGTGTATTTTAGCATTTTTGTGGTGTTCTCGGAGCGTAAATTTTCGGTCTGTCTTTGGTATTCAATCACAACTCACCCTGTTTGTCTGATAAGCTGTTCGCTTTCATCCTGCTCGGGTTAGCTGATGACTGAATAGGGGCAGCTGTAACACCTCAAAATTTGCCCTCCTCATTCATGCATTCATTTTTAGGTCATTTAACATTTCATATTGCATTTCATCATGTCAATCAGAACCAGATCCAAGAAACTTTATTTAAAAAAAAAACGAAAAAAAAAGGAAAACGAAAAAAAAATATATAAAAGAAAATTTAATTAAATAAATAAATAAAAGAAAAATCTTGGACTTGGACCTCTCTCATTTGAGCCTACAAAGCCATGAAAATCAGGTTATAAAAGAGGGAGAACAGACAGAAAAAGGAAGAGAAACAAAATACTCTGAGGTTTCCTTGAAACAAAACCCTGGACAAAACCTGAAGAGAAACCTAGACAGAGAGAGTGGGAATTAATCTGCAGCAACCTCCAGGCAACTCTGAAAGGTTCATTCTGACTCACACACTTTCAGCTCAAGCAAACCCTAACATTGGTTTGCAAATCCAGCCATGCCATTTGATTTCAACCGATCTCTTTAATCAGGTTTGCCCTATATCCATCATCTTTATGCATTTAATTTGAATGCTCTAAATGTATGAGGTATTATGGGTGAATTTGATACCCTTTTGATGCATGTGTTTGACAAGAGGTTTAGGCCTCCTGCCCTTGGTTGCTTTTTGTGAGCTTTTTGTGAATTGAAAGGGCATGATTCATGTGGTTACATTTTGATTTGGGGGCAACTCTTGGTTACCCTATCTTGTTTCTCTAACCTGTTTGTTGAGTTTTGTTTTGTGAGGGCTCACATGACTTTTGCAGGGATAACTTGCGTGGTTTCCCACCTTATTTGTGGGATACCCCCTGGAGGTTCATTCCGATTACCTGTACTGACCCACTTTCCTTGATGATGTTAGCTTGGAAGGATCTCAGGGTTTATCGTTCCTTTAATTGCTGTTACCTCAGATCTTCATCCGTGTGGTACTTTTACATTTTTCCCGCATTTTACTGCTTTCCTAGCTGGAAGACCTCGATAGGAGGCAATGTTTTTGTGTTTACTTTATGCAGGTTCCTTTGTCCAGGACTTCTTTTGCCTGAGCATCCCTAACCCTACCAACTCATTGATTTTTCTTCTCCTAAGAACACATTAACTCCTTCTACTACAGGCGAGTAAGTCTTCAAAGGTCGAGCATCCGGTAGATTGCGTAGTAACGTCGTTCGTCTAAAACCCAATCCATAACCCCGTAGTTAGCTGAACTACGACTTGCTCTGATTCTCATTCCAGATGAGATACGTAGGCATAAGACGCGATGTCTTAGCGAGCACAATTACCCTTAACCCCTAGGTAGCCGAGCTACGAAGACTCTGATTCTCATATTCAGATGAGATACGTATGCAGTGGATGCGACATCCGTGCGAGTCATTTTCTTTTGACCCCTGTTTTTTTAGTAAACAACACATTAGATAAACCCACACCCTTTAGACAAGAACTACAAAAGTGGATCCCGTAGAGTACTACGGATGCGTAGGGGTGCTAATACCTTCCCTTCGCATAATCGACTCCCGAACCCAAGATTTGGTTGCGAGACCCTGTCTTGTCCTTTCCTTTTTCCAGGTTTACTTCGAGCGTTTCCTTTCCCTCCTTTGGGATAAATAACGCACGGTGGCGACTCTCCTGTCTTTCTTCGCCAATTGTTTTTTTCGCATTCCATTTTTCAGGTTGCAACAGAATGCGACCAAGCAGGTTGTGGTCTGATTTATCAAGAACCAGATTATATGCCTTTATGGTGTGCCAAGTAAGATCATTAATGATAATGGATCAAACTTGAATAATAATATGGTGGAAGCTCTTTGCAAAGACTTCAAGATCGCACATCATAATTCTTCTCCCTACAGACCTAAGATGAATGGGGTTATTGAAGTTACGATCAAAAATATCAAGAAGATCATTCAGAAGATGGTGTAAGATATAAAGATTGGCATGAGATTCTCCCATTTGCTTTACATGGGTACCGTACATCCATTTTCACTTCAACAGGGGCAACCCGCTTTCTCTCTTGTTTATGGCATGGAAGTTGTGCTCCCCGTGGAGGTTGAGATCCCATCATTGCATGTATTGATGGAAGCCAAGTTGACTGAAGTTGAATGGTGTCAGACCAGATATGATTAGTTGAACTTGATTGAAGAGAAGAGATTGACTGCCATGTGTCATGGTCAGTTATACCAGGAAAGAATGAAGAAAGAGCTTGATAAGAAGGTCAAGCCTCGTGTGTTTCGAGAAGGTGACCTCATGCTCAAGAAGATTCTATCTTTCAAACCTGATGCTAGGGGCAAGTGGACTCCTAATTATGAAGGCTCATATATTATTAAGAGAGCCTTTTCAGGCGATGCTTTGATTCTTACAACTATGGATGGTGAAGAGTTCACGCGTCCTGTGAATTCCGATGCAGTCAAGAAATACTTCGCCTAAAAAAAGAAGAAAAGGACAGCTTGCTAAGTTGAAAATCCGAGAGGGCGACTTAGGCAGAAATGAGCGTCTCGGTGGATTGAAAACCCGAAAGGGAGATCTAGGCAAAAGTTAGAGACATAAAGTAGAAAAATTTATACCCCACCTTAGGGGCAATCTGGGTAAAAATAAAGGATTATGGCAAGTAACTGCATCCTGCTGGTCCTGATCGTTGAAGCAGTTTTTGAGTCATCATTTGGTTCTGATTCATCCTTCTCAACCAAAGACAAGAACAGTGGATTTTGAAGTTGGTAGGGAGAGTAGTGATCATTGTGTTTTATGTAGCCCTTTTCCATGTAAATTACATTTTTTCAAACTTTGTAAAGATCCATGGAGTCCCGCCATTTGCGGACTACCATTCTACTAAATAAAGTAGAGCTTTTATCCAATTATTTGATATTCTTATTTGTTTCTATTTTAAAATTGAATTTTTATGATGATAATTTTGAAATAAATAAATTAATGAACAATCATTTTGCTTATAATAATAAGGCATTTACTTTAAGAATAATCGATTTCAAAAAGGAACATCAACAGCAATCTTAGGGACGGTAAGTCTTGATGTGTGAAGCATTGTTGGTCTTCCCCCGAGCAGTGGTTTGGTGACTTTACCTCCACAACAGTTTGTTGTTCTTCCCCAGCATGGTTGGTGGGCTTTCCTCCCCAGAAGAGCTGATATTTTATTCCCTGTGCACTTCATCTTTCCACAGCTGAGATGTTCATGTTTTTGCATTCCCCAATTTGTTTATTGGTGAATGAACCCTGGATTATCTTGAAACCTTTATTTGGCCTCCAAATCGTCAATGCATTTACTTGTGTGTTGCATAGCCGTGACAATTTCTCCCCTGTGTGAGCCTACAGATCCGGTTGATTTTCTGGTACCTTGGAATTGGTTTACTTCTCAATCTCCAAGAAGAGTCTGATGAATATTGTTTTCCCTTTTTGAGGAATTTTTTGCTGATCTTTGTATCCTCGTGATGGCTTTTGAGGTATCCTAGCAGATTGTTGTATCCCCAATAAAGCCCCACATATATGTTTTTGATGGAACTCCCAGTAGAGCGTCTGGTTCTCCTCACTCAGAGTTTTACCTCTTGTTGTGACTTGAGAACCCAGCAAACTTCCATCTTATGATGGAAGCTCTTATCCCATCCCCAACAGTGCTTGGTTATGAGTAGTATTGATGGTGTCCTCTGCAAGGTTGACTCCCATTTGATATGGTGTTGATTTAAAATCCCCTGCAGTGTTGACTTGTTAGGATCCTCAACAAATCCCTTTATCCATAACATTAAAGGTTTGGATGCATGTTTTCCATGCCTTCTCCCAGCCAGAGTTGATTTGACATTATTTTGAGTAGGATGTATATCCTTGGTGATTTATTTTCACCTCAAGCAGGTTCTCTAGTTGGTGTTTCCATATTGTTGAGATTAGCCGAGTATCTAGTTGTGATGATTCAAATCTTCATTATTTGTATCCTTTGTGCTCGTTTGTCAGCAGAATCATATACGTACTCATGCATATATATATATGCATATATATATATATATATATATATATATATATATATATATATATATATATATATATATATATATATATATATATATATATATATATATATATATATATATATATATATATATATATATATATATATATGCATAAGGAACAATATCAGATATTTTTATCGATTGATCTTTCTTCTGATCCCCTGCTTTGGTGATATCATTTCTCCATGCAGATTTGGTGTGTCTGTTCTCCTTCAATGTAGAGTGTCATCCCCTTTAAGCAGAAAAAGTTTATATTTTCTCCTTCCTCACTGAGTTATTACCTCGTGGACGATTATTATTTTAGTTTCCTCCCTAGTTCATTATCTGGATGAAACCACTCCCCTTAAGTTATATCCTTATTGGATTGAGTCTTGTGTGACCGTTTCTTTTTAGTTCTTACCTAGGTAGATCTTTTGGTCCCTAAGAATTTATTACCCAGTAACTGGTAATATTCTTCTTGGTGTTGAATACTTTACTTGTGTTAATTTACCCAATAACCGGTAAAAGGTAATATATCTCTTTGATTTTCTCCAGCAGATTCGTTTCATGTCGTTTCCCCAGCAAGTTTATCCTTGATATGTTCATTTTAATCGATGACGGATATTCTTCCTGTTTGGTATTCTACCCAATAAAAAGGTAGTTGTAATTCCTACTTTCCTAAAAAGAGTCTATCCTTGTAATGTTCACTTTAACTAGTGAAAGATTTTCTCTCTCTCTCTCTCTCTCTCTTTCTCTCTCTCTCTCTCTCTCTCTCTCTCTCTCTCTCTCTCTCTCTCTCTCTCTCTCTCTCTCTCTCTCTCTCTCTCTCTCTCTCTCTCTCTCTCTCTCTCTTCGGTCTTCTACCCAATAACAGGTAGATATAAATCATATTCTCCCCCCTGAGTCTATCCTTGATATGTTCACTTTAACCAGGTGATGAACTTTCTCTCTCTTCGGTCTTCTGCCCAGTAACCGGCAGTTGTAATTTTCCCGGCAGTCTATCTTTGATATGTTCATCTTAACCGGTGACGAATATTCTTCCCTTTGAGTTTATACTTGATATGTTCACTTTAATCACTGACGGATAGTCTCTCTTTGGTCTTCTACCCAGTAATCGATAGTTGTAAATCCCATTTCCCTTGTTGAGTCTATCCTTGATATGCCCATCTTAACTGGTGGCATATTTTCTGTGTTTTTGGTCATCTATCTAGTAACAGGTAATTGTAATTCCTATTTGGATTTTTTCCCCCGGTAGGTTATTCTTACCCAGTAACTGGTAATGAATATGCCTCATTTTTTCTCTCTCAGCGAGTCATCCTTGATATGTTTACCCTAACCGGTAACGGATGTCCCTCTGCCCGAGTGTATTATCTTCTTACCCCGTAACCGATAATAGATAATATATCTCTTTTTACTCCTGTGTTGAAGTTTTTCTTCCCCAGTTGAGTTTGGTTTCGTATTTCTTTGAGAAATTGAATCCCCTTTTGCGTGAATATTTCAGCTTTGTTCTGATTTACGCATTTTCCCAGCAGGTGTTTCTTGCTGTATTGGTGTTATCCCAATACACGCAGATTTCCTTTTTCCCCGACTGAGTCTTGTAGCTGTAAATTCATGATCGTTCAGCTATGGATAAGCAAGACATCAATAAAACCAGAGTCGCCACCGCGCTTTTATTATTTCCAAGGGAAAAGGGAAAAGTACGAACAAAACCCAAAAGTAAGAATTTTTCAAATCAAAACTAATAAAATGTCAGAGATTACAGGTAAGGGGGTTGTTTACACAGAGGGAAGGTGTTAGCACCCAAAGTGTCCTAGGTACTCCTAGGGAGCCCTTTTTTGTGTGCATATGTATTTTGTATAAAATGATGTATACAAAAAAATAGAATGGGGGGATGAGAAAAAATTCATTAATTATATTTTTTGTGTTTGACAAGACCTTCGGACTTATGCCTACGTACCAACATAAAAATGAGGGATCAAAACCTCGTAGTTCGTGATACAAATTTCAAAGTGGATGCATTGCTTTTAATAAACAATTAAGTTTGAAAGGCACAAGGGCCTAACAAATGGTTTGAATGAGTTAGTTCTTTTTGGCTTTTGAAATTTTAATTCAAGTATAATTAAGTCTATTTACAAGTTGGATTTAGAAAAGAAGTTTGTAAATGCAATGACATAAGACCAAGGTTTCTAATTTGCAAAATGGTCTAAGTTTAGAACAAAACAATAGTACAAGCAAAGAAGATTTTTAAAAAGAGAGGGGGGAGATTTTGAATTTAAAGAAATGGGGAGAAGATGAAGAGGCTAATCCTAAGCACAAAATTAAAAGTTAAGAGTGGAAAAGATCTGACCAATGGGTAGCAATCCAATAGACAAAAATGTCATATAGAAACCCCAAATTCCCTTGGACATTAGCATCAAACAACACACAATGCACAATTATATCAATCTTGAAGATCAAGGCATCAAATAAAGATAGCCACATCCAAGCTTAGTCACCCCATGATCTTCTTCAAATTAGCCCATGTAACAGATGAATTCCACAAGTCACGGGTTCAAAATAACAGCTTCACAATGATCATGTTGCAGATGAACTCAAAAGGGGTCTTCAAAGATGTAGCAGATGAAGTTTCAATTGCAAGCACTTGGTTTCACAAAAGTTGGCATTGGCCAAGTCCTTTAGCATAGGGATGTTGCCTAAATTCTAAGTCAAATTTGTCCAAGATCAAGTCAGCAGTCCACACAAAAGTTTTTTAGGGTTTTTTGTTCTTATTATGTACATTAATGGTCAAAGACCACCCAAACAAACAAAATATACACAAACAAGATATATCACACAATATGGTCCAAATGGACAAAGTGAAAATTGCATGAACATAAATAATTAGAATGGTATGAATAATGGCAAATGGATAAAAGACTAAAAATTTAATTGCATTAAAGTAAATGGCTTGAAATTAAATGTTAGTTGTTAATGAGTTAGAAGTTAGTGTTGTTTTGCTTTTGCTTTTCATTTTAAGTCATTCTTTGGAGAACACTCAACCCACTTATCACAAGCATGGATCCTTGAACCAAGACATCTTCCAAAGGAAGGAAAAAAGGCCAAGTTTCCACAAACTACCATGAAAGAGGGGTGACTTACAATCTCATTAACAAGAATGCTATGCCTTTTGTGTCAAAATTTAGTGCTATGTTAAGCAGTCATAATTGGACTTATGTAGAAGTCACAACTATTTGAGGTCGGGCAATAGAATTTTGGTGTTAGTCCATGTTAGAGACATAGTATAATGGACTATCCTCATGAAACATACCACACACAAAAAGAATATACAAAAGAGGTGGCCTAATCTCACCCATACTTATGTTGATTTTGCAATCAATTAGCCTTAGGATTTTGAGATATCATAAGCCAAATGAAATGGATGCATAAAGAAGGGGAAGTAGATGAAGAGGGAGGGGAATGGATCAAAACTAAAATTGGTCAAAGGAGGGTTTTTACCAAATTAATATCATTCATTCATTTTGGGAGATGGAATGTACATTCCATCAATCCCCTAAATTCAATGATATTAACTTAACAAAGCCAAATCAACCTTGACTAAGGCCAAACAACATAAGTCAAACTTACACAAATCATCACAAGATGTCAACACAATTATTTGACATTTATTCAATTAAAAAAATACTAAAATAAGGCATTTAAATTAAATATGGTTTGTAAAATTCCTAAAACCTCATCAAAACACCAAAGAAATGGCCATGAGATTTATCATAGGTCAAACAAGGTCAAAGGACCTTGGAGAAAAAATTTCATAATTTTTAAAGACTTAAAAGTATTTTTAAACAATTAAAAATAATCACAAAATCAATTAAATCATGAAAAATATTAATAATGATCCAAAAAATAATTTTAATTCAAAATATGAAAGAGGAATTTATTTTAAAAAAATTGTGAAACTCTCATATTTTTTGGATCAATATTAAAATTAATATGAATTAATGAAATAACACAAAAATCAAAAACCAACGCCTAAGATTAAAACATTTTGAATGGATCCTGTGGCTGGGAGACATGCCAACACACCGCTGGAGCCAGAGCTCCGGTCTTCTTCTCCGGTGGACCTCACCGGACTGGTCCACCCTCAACGATTACCAAAATAAAAAAAGAGGGCATGATCTGAAAGAAAAAATGGTGTAGAGCACAAATCTGACCTCAATTTCAACTAACTCCAATCATATAGAAAGATATGAGGAGTTGAATTTTGAGGTGTGTCAACTGAGTTGCTTCAATTTGACCTCTAAGCAACTCAATTTTCTTGCCTACATTGGTAGGACTTCAGATAGCCAAAGATCCAAGAGAATTGATGAGAATTGAGTGAGAATCGAAGAGATGAAGTTTTCTGAAAATTACCTTCAATGTTGTGCAGAACTTGATGTTGCTTGCTTCAAACTTGATCTGATCACACTTGAGAAGCTTGCAGAAGAGGTTTAGCAATAGTACAAAGCTTTGGATCCTGGAGTTCTTGAATCTCCAAACAGTGAGATTCAAACTCAATTTTCAAGTTGAAAATTCTCAGGTTTTCCTTTGAAATGTGAGGGTTTGAATTGGGGGGCAAAGTTAGCGCGCAAGGTGTCTTTGAATTGAGCTCCAAGGGCCTGTAGCAATTGGGACTGATATTTGCACACTTGAAAAATTGCTAATTTTGGACATTTCATGCACAAGCTTGCATGGGTGTGTACAGGCCCATGAAGCAATCCAATTTGGTCCAATTGCATCTGTTCTGAAGTTCAAATGAGGCTTGGATGTCAAGGCAATGTGGAATGTGATTTTTGGCATTTGATTTCTTCCAATCATGCAGCTCTGTTAAAGCCATGCGCAGACCTAGCAAACCTTGTCCAAAATGCATGAAATTGGGTTTTTTTGGAAAGCTTAGATCAAGGGGAACAACTTTGATGTAGAACACTGTTTCATTTGGAACTTGGATCATGGTGAATTTGGAGGTGGAAGTTTGGAAATTTCAACATGTTGAAAAAATTACTAAGTGTCAAGCCATATATCTCAATATTCCACCTTGCTTAACTTTTTATGTGAGCTTCAAATGAGAAAAGTGTCTTCATCAAAGTTGTATCTATTTCAAAGACCTTCAAAATGGTCACCAATTTTATTTAATTTGGATTTAGAATGATAGAGTTATGCATTTTTGAAGTTTGGAAAAATCACTTATTCAATGGTATAGGTCAAAAATGACCTATAATGTATCCTCATATCACATGCTCATAAAAGTTTAATTAGCTCTCACTACAAACATAAAAGTTGAATTAGACATCTTAAATTTGATTGTGCAACTTGGAAATCTTTCATCTCATAAAAATCGAGCAAGTTATGGCCTTGGGAATTGACTTTCAAATTAGGGTTTAGACAAAATGACCTATAATGTTTCAACATAGAAAATGATTTTCCAAGCAAACCTAGGTCTAGATCTCAACATGAAAGTTGTTTGGAATGTCATTTAGAGCAACTTTTCTCTTGGAATCATTTTCATATCGTGAAAATTGTAGGAGATAGGGTCTAGGGAGACCTAGTTTTGATCAGATGAATTCATCTGGCCAACCACCATCAACCAACTTGCTAACCTTCAATTCTATTGACTTTATTGGCTCATGGTAGATAATATATGCATAAGATAATGAATTTTGAAGGGTCCCTTGAGAAATTTGATCAATTGGTGAGATAGCTTGTTGGAGAAGTTACTCAAGATACCTAGTCAAACTAGGGTTTCCAAGGAAAATCACCCTCAAACTCTTGAAGAATACTTGATCAAAATAAAATGTAGGAATCATTGAGACTCATATATGATGCTTATACCCATTTGTGGATCAATCCATGGTTATGCTCTTTGCCATGAGGGTCTCAAACCCTAGATACTAACTTGGTAAATCAATGGGATCATGCCTTACGTACAAAAGAGTTAGGCAAATGCAAAAACATATTTTTGGTATTTGGTTAGTTAAATGATAATATACAAGTATGATATAATCACATGGTGCTTGGTGATCTCTCCCCAAACAAGCCCAATGACAGAGGGGTAAGGAGGATGCCAAGGTATGATCCCAATGCTAATGCATATGATGAAATTGCATGAGGGATCTTAGGGTCAAAATTGGGGTCTTACAGCTGCCCTTATTTAAGGACATTCTAACTGAGAGGTGAAGGTTAAAATCCTCGTATCGACTCAGTAGAATGGGCTTAAATAACAACATATAGAAACGACTTTTGGTCCCTATGAGACCTCATGATGCATATGATATGAATGTAAAAGCGAATTCTCTGTGGGGAAATGTTGCCACAGAGGAAAAGAAATCAGAGAGACCGAAAGTCCACAGAAGTATAATGCATTCCATAAGGAAAACTTGTAAGAACAAAATTAGTTCTACAATAGAATACCAGGATTTTGATCATAACAAAGGATGAAACCAAAAATGGCACCCTAACGAAATTTTTCTAAGTGTCCAGGACTCTGAACAGCAACGAAGGACTCTGATCTTTTAATCAGATGCAAATCTTGATCAGATACAAAGTACTAGAAGATCAGACGCATTTGAGGAAGAAGTGCGCCCAAGAAGTTCTAAATCTGAACAAAGCAAGACAGTAAAAAGAACCAGAAGCTCTAAACATCCACGGGTCTTAGTTCTGATGATCTAGAAGACCAGTACTCTGAGAAGCTCTAATGTAACCTCAACGCAATCTCCTTCTGACGCAGAACTCCGAGATAACAAAGACTCTAATGAAGAGTCACCAATCCAGAAAGAGTAACGGAAATAATATCTCAATATGGAAATGAAGTATTTTAAGAAAGAAGTTATTCAGGGAGACAAAATGGTTATGTCAAGAAACACAGAAGTAATGACATTGAATGCTCATCAAAGACCAATATTCTGTTATCACTCCAACGGTCCTTCTCACTACTATATAAAGGACAGCCTACCACATTGAGAGACACAACAGCGCACAGAAAAATCATTCACATTCTCTCTCAATTTTTCGTGAGCTGCTGCTCATACGTGAAAACTCTTGCTTAAATATTCTGCTGTAATACTTACTTACTCTTAGAAGCACCTTCTATTACAAACTTATTTTTTGCTAAATTAATTTTGTTCCTCAAGTGACTCTGCGTAGTCTGTATACTTGAGAGGATAAGAGATCATTCTCTTAGACGTTTGGTTGTATTAATCTTTCAAGATTAGTGGATTAAGTCCTTTTTGAAGGCGAAATCACCTTGGCCAGGTGGACTGGAGTAGCTTTGTTTTATAAGCGAACCAGTATAAAATTCTATGTGTTCTTATTTTTTGAAAAAGCATTTAATTTCTAAAACAATTCAAACCCCCCTTTCTTGTTTTTCTCACCTTCAAAACTCACTAGGGAGACAGAGACTCCGAGGGGATAAAAGGTTATGCGTATGCTAGGCTACGACTTAAAAACTGTTGGGGACTTAGAGGAATTCCATAAACATGGAAAGACTCAGCCGGGGAAATAAAACGTCTGCAAGGGAAACGAGTAGATCAGGATAAAACTAACGTACTTGAATCGTGCAGAAAAAATGATTTCATTAAGGAAATGTGCACTCAACTGAACTGGGGAGAAATAAACTTCAACACAGAAGGAGAAGAAATCTACTATCTACTACCTATTACAAGGTAAGGAGATAATAAAGATCTGACAGAAAGGACATCCGTCATCAGTTAGGATGAACATATCGAGGATGACTCACTGGGAAACACCATGAGGGTATTCATCACCGGTTACTGGGTAAGAATAGCCTTGCTGGGGAAAACAGCAGGAAATAGGATTTACAACTACCAATTACTGGGCAGAAGACCAAGGATGAGAATATCCGTCATCGGTTAGGATGAACATATCAAGGATAGACTTTCCTGGGAATTATCAAGGAGGATATTCGTCATCGGTTAAGATAAACATATCAAGGATAAACCAACTGGTCAAAAAGTAGGAATTACATCTATCGAATGTTAGATAGAATACCATCAAAGAGAAAATCTGTCACCGGTTAAGATGAACATATCAAGGATAGACTCTATGAGGAGAGAGAATAGGAATTACATTTATCAGTTACTGGATAGAATACCAAGAGAGAGTATCTGTCACTGGTTAAAGTGAACATATCAAGGATAAACTCTGCAAAAAGTAGGATTTACAACTACTGGTTACTGGGTAGAAGACTGCAAAGAGAAGGAAACCCGTCATCGGTTAGATGAACATATCAAGGATTAACTCTCTGGGGAACAAAATAGGGATTACAACTACCTTTTTACTAGGTAGAATACCAAAGATGAGAATATCCGTCATCGGTTAGGATGAACATATCAAGGATATACTCAGGCAGGGGAGAGAACGATATCTGTCACCGGTTAGGATGAACATATCAAGGATATACTTTATGGGGGAATGAATCCACTGGGGACTCTACTGAGGAGAAAAACAGGGATACTTTTGTCGGGTATTGGGCAAGAAGTAACAAACTGCAAACCAAGAAGAATATTACCAGTTACTGGGAAATAAACTCTTAGGAGACTCAAAATATCTATCTAGGCAAGAGCTAGAAAGAAGCGGTCAATCATGACTCAACCCAATGAGGATATATCTCAAAAGGAATGGTCCATCCAGATAATCAACTGGGGAGGAAACTGAAACAATAGTCATCCACGAGGAAATAACTCAGTGGGGAAAGGAGAAAGGTTAAAGTTTTTTCTTCTACTTAAGGGACCGACATTCTACAATTGAGAGAGGATAAACACCGAACTTGTATGGGGATAAAGTACCGCCATACCAGAGAATAAGGATCTCAGACAATGATTCAGCAAATAAGATGATGCAAATATGCAAATATGAAATTATATGAGTGTATATGTACATGTATATATGATGATTATGCTGACAAAACAATCACAAAGGATACAAAGGTGTCGCAAAATTTGAATCATCGGTACAATCCTCGGTCAATCCACAAAAGGGGAGACAACTGCCAAAGAACAGAGAGAGATCAACATCCCAAAGACTAAACCCTACCTGGGGAAGGAGGAGATCTGTCGAGGAAAGGAAACGTTATCGAGTTTGCGGGGAATTTTAGATCAACACCATATCAAATGGGAGACAACCATACAGAGGATAAACATAAATAGCTGCTCAGAAACCAGAAGGAAACTCTGACTAGGAGCGAGTCGGATGGCGACTGGTGGAGAAACCAACGCGATCTACTAGACAAATCAACTTACTTTGCTGAGGATCAAAACAGAAAATCAAACCTACTGAGGAATACACAAACTCTGCAGGGGGATATAGAAACTCCGTCGGGGATAAAATACAACTCCGCTGGGTACTGATCATAATAAAATTTAAAACTATTGGCTGAAGTAAATAAGAGTGAAAATAATTGGGTAAAAAGCTCAACTTCATTTAAAAGAATGGTAGTCTGTAAATGACAAGACTCCATAGATCTTTACAAAGTTGAAAAATGATAATTTACATGGAAAAGGGTTACATTGAATACAAATGACCACTAATCCTTCTACCAATTCTTGATGTCCACTATGCTTTTGGCCGTTGTCGGGGATGATGATTTAATGTCGACCCTTGTGCTCAAAGTTTCTCCAAAACTTGAAGATCAACAGAGTGGAGTTACTTGCCATAATCCCTAATTTTTGCATAAGTTACCCCAAGGTGGGGTATTCAACTTATCTGGAAATTCTCTCTGTTTTATGTCTCTAACTTTTGCCTGGATCGCCCTTTCGGGTTTTCAATCCACCCAGACGCTCATTTTGCCTAAGCCTCCCTTTCGGGTTTTCAACTTAGCGAGTTGTCCTGTTCTTTTTTAGGCGAAGTATTTCTTGATTGCATCTGCGTTCACAGGACGAGTGAACTCTTCACCATCAATAGTTGTAAGAATCAGAGCACCTCCTGAAAAGGCTCTCTTAACAACATATGGGCATTCATAATTAGGAGTCCATTTGCCCCTAGAATCTGGCTTGAACGATAAAATCTTCTTGAGCACAAGGTCACCTTCTCTGAACACCCGAGGTCTGGCCTTCTTATCAAAAGCTTTCTTCATCCTTTACTGATATAATTGACCATGACACATGGTAGTTAATCTCTTCTCTTCAATTAAATTCAACTGATCAAACCTAGTCTGACACCATTCAGCCTCAGTCAACTTGGCTTCCATGAGCACACGCAATGAAGGAATCTCAACCTCCACGGGGAGCACTGCTTCCATATCATATACAAGAGAGAATGGGGTTGCCCCTGTTGAAGTGCAGATGGATGTATGATACCCGTGCAAAGCAAATGGGAGCATCTCATGCCAATCCTTATATGTCACAACCATCTTCTGAATAATCTTCTTGATGTTCTTATTCGCAGCTTCAACAACCCCATTCATCTTGGGTCTGTAGGGAGAAGAATTTTGATGTGCAATCTTGAAGTCCTTGCAAAGAGCTTCTACCATATTATTATTCAAGTTCGATCAATTATCAGTAATGATCTTACTTGGCACACCATAACGACATATGATCTGATTCTTGATAAACCTTACAACAACTTGCTTGGTTACATTTGCATACGATGCCGCTTCAACCCATTTTATGAAGTAGTCAATTGCCACTAAAATGAAACGATGTCCATTTGAAGCTTTGGGCTCAATCATCCCAATCATATCAATTCCCCATATGGAGACGGGTCATGGGGAAGAAATAACATTCAATAGTGTCAGAGGCACATGAATCTTATCTGCATATATTTGACACTTGTGGCATTTCTTCACAAACTTGTAACAGTCAGATTCCATTGTCAGCCAATAGTAACCTGCTCGCAACATCTTCTTCGCCATTGCAGGTCCATTGGAATGAGTACCAAAGGAACCTTCATGCACTTCAGTCATCAACAAGTCTTCTTCATGTCTATCCACGCATCTAAGCAAAACCATGTCGAAGTTTCTCTTGTACAGTATATCACCATTCAAGTAGAAATTGTCGGCTAATCTTCTCAAAGTCTTCTTATCTTTCAAAGATTCCCCAGATGGGTAAATCTAACTTTGGAGGAAACATTTGATGTCGTAATACCACGGCTTCTCGTCTTTAACTTCTTCAACAGCAAACACATGAGCTGGCCTATCAAGACGCGTCGCATACAAATTAGGAACCTCATTCTAATATTTCACTATAATCATTAATGCCAACATTGCAAGAGCATCTGCCATCCGATTTTCATCTCGAGGGATATGATGAAATTCAACTTTTGTAAAGAAAGTTTAAATCCTCCTCGCATAATCTCTATATAGTAATAAACCAGGTTGATTCGTCTCCCATTCACCTATGATCTGATTTACAACCAAAGCTGAATCGCCGAAGACATCTAGATACTTGATTCTGAGATCAATGGCTTATTCAAGCCCCATAATGCAATCTTCATATTCTGCCATATTATTTGTACACTTGGAAGTCAATCTAGCTGTAAATGGTAGATGCGTGCCTTGAGGAGTAATAATCACTGCCCCAATGCCATTACCATATTGATTAACAACTCCATCAAATACCATGCCCCAATGGGAACCAGGTTCTGGCCCTTCTTCAAGCAATGGTTCATCACAATCTTTCATTTTCAAGTACAAGATCTCTTCATCACGAAAATCATACTACACTGACTGGTAATCTTCAATTGGTTGGTGAGCCAAATAGTCAGCCAAGATACTACCCTTGATTGCTTTCTGAGATTGGTATTCGATATCATACTCTAATAACAACATCTACCAACGGGAAATTCTCCCAGTTAAAGCAGGCTTCTCAAATATGTACTTGATTGGATCCATTTTGGATATCAACCAAGTAGTATGATTCAACATATATTGACGCAGGCGCTTAGCTGCCCAAGCCAATGCGCAACAAGTCTTCTCAAGCATAGAATACCGAGTCTCACAGTCGGTGAACTTCTTACTGAGGTAGTAAATTGCAAATTGTTTCTTTCCAGTCTCATCTTGCTGACCAAGAACACAATCCATACTATCTTCAAGCACAGTCAAATACATGATCAACGGTCTTCCTTCCACAGGAGGACACAAAATCAGAGGTTCAAGCAGATATTCTTTGATACTGTCGAAAGCTTTCTGGCAGTCTTCGGTCCACTCTGACTTGCTTCTTAGTTTTAGGCGCAAGCATCTCTTGTATTGCTTTGACCTTGGCAGGATCAACTTCAATACCCTTCTCGCTGACAATAAAGCCCAACAACTTACCAGAATGAACACCAAAAGTACACTTATTGGGATTCAAGTGGAGTTTATACTTCCTCAAACGCTGGAATAGCTTTAACAAATGCTCAACATGTTCCTCTTCATCAATTGATTTAGCAATCATGTCATCGACATAAACTTCAATCTCTTTATGCATCATATCATGAAAAAGAGTAGTCATTGCTCTTTGGTAAGTTGCACCAGCATTCTTTAAACCAAAAGGCATCACTATATAACAGAATGTTCCCCAGGGTGTAATGAATGTGGTCTTCTCCATATCTTCAGGTTCCATCTTTATTTGGTTATATCCGGAAAATCCATCCATAAACTAAAAGACTTTGAATTTAGCAGTATTGTCTACCAACATATCAATGTATGGCAGAGGGAAATCATCTTTCGGACTGACTTTATTCAAATCTCTATAATCGACACACATGCGAACTTTTCCATCTTTCTTCGGCACAGGCACAATATTGGCCACCCATTGCGGATACTCAGCGGTTACAAGGAAACCAGCATCAATCTGCTTCTGCACTTCTTCTTTGATCTTCACAGCCATATCAGGATGCGTTCTTCTCAACTTTTGCTTGACTGGCGGGCATTCCGGCTTCAACGACAATCTATGCTCCACAATCTCATAATCCAAACCAAGCATATCTTGATAGGACCAAGCAAACACATCTGAATACTCTAAAAGAAGATCAATCAACCCCTTCTTAACATCTGGACACAATCGAGACCCAATCTTGACTTCCTTCACATCATCCTCGGAACCCAAGTTGACTAGCTCAATCCGCTCTTCGAATGGCTGAATAATTCTTTCATCAGGCTCAAGAAGATGAGATAATTCATCACTCACTTCTTCGTCACTTTCCTCCTCGGCCTCAAACACAGGGAACTCAATATTTGGAGAAGGAGAAGGATTACTGTATTCAATGGGGTTAGAAGCCAACATGCATAATGATTTGATATTTTAATTTTAGAGAAGTGAATTTGTGACCAAATATTATGCAGATGGACAATTATATTGTGTATTTATGTTTTCTGTGATTATCATTTTCAGAATAAAGCAAAAAGTAAAAAACAAACATCATAGATGTGGATGAATAGAATTAATTTTATTAATGATCAATTTGAAAATGCCCAACAATGTTCACTTCTCCCTTAGGCATGGCAGAAGTATTTTGAAAACATATAAAAGCAATTACTTAGATCGATGCAAAATAATAGGAACATTAACAGCAGTCCAATTGTTGCAAGCCTTTCCATGCGTCACAAAATTGGTGCAGTCTTCCTCTTTGTCATCCCCTAGCACAGCAGCTAAGTGTTATTCATTTCCATGAATGAACCCTCCACTACGGAAGCTAAGTTGCATATCCTCAGCCCTTGCAGTTGATGAACCTCGCTGAAAACCCAGACCGGTTTTACCTTTGTTGTCAGAGACCTCTACCATACGCCCCCACTGATCAACATTGCCTTCTCCCACAATCTTCTTTTCATCTTTTAATGAGGACATATGTGCCCCAACTCTCTTTTCAGCAGCAATAGATAAGGCTTGGAATGGAGTTCCAACCTCATCCTTAGCCTCAACATAAGAGAAAGATGACAGGTGGCTAACCAACAATGCCTTTTCCCCGCCAACAATTACAAGATTTCCATTCTTCATGAATTTGAGCTTCGGATGCAAAGTGGAGGTAACAGCTCCTGCCTCGTGGATCCATGGCCTTCCCAACAAGCAACTATAGGCCGGGTGGATATCCATTACTTGAAAAGTAATCTGAAAATCACTCGGACCTATCTTAATTGGAAGGTCCACTTCGCCAATAACTGTTTTGCGTGAACCATCAAAAGCTTTGACGATTACACCGCTATACCTCATAGGTGCTCCTTGATATGATAGCTTTGACAGGGTTGACTTTGGCAACACATTCAGTGACGAACCGGTGTCAACAAGCACATTTGACAAAGCATCATCTTTGCAATTCATAGAGATATGTAAAGCCAAGTTATGATTCCTGCCCTTCTCAGGGAGTTCTTCATCACAAAAGCTGAGAGTATTGCAGGAAGTGATGTTAGCTACTATATGATCAAACTGATCCACCGTAACATCATGTTCCACAAATGATTGCTCTAAAACTCTTTATAGTGCTTCTCTGTGCGCTTCTAAATTCTTAGCAGAGACAACACTGAAATTTTTGAGGGGGTTTGGAGTAGCTACTCCACCATATTAAACTCGCTCCTCTTGATTAATCGAAGCACCTCATCATCATCATTAGCCTTCAAATCGCTGGATTACTAGACTTACCCTTTGAAGCACTAACCGGATCTACAACAGGCACTTCCACCTTCTTACTGACAGCTGATTCTTCTTTATCTTTTGGGAACACCGGCCGAAATACACGACCGTTGCGGTTCACCTTGGTAACATCAACAATGCTCACTACAGAGTTGGTCGTAGGTAACGGGGCATCTTGACCATTTTTCATCATTGTAGCATTATACTGATACAGAACAGCTTTATCAGATGAATATGGGACTGGACCCGCTAACCGTATAACTAACGGCGATACTGATCTGTTGTTGACACTGTTACTGTTACTGTTGTCGTATTGAATTACCAATCTCTCGGGATTCTTGAAAACAGGCACTATGACATTTACATCGTCATCTACATGACGGGATTGAACAATATAAATCATGCCTTCATCCATCAGTCCCTGGATGTCCCTTTTCACAACAACGCAACCCCTTGGGTTAATACTGCAAATATCACAACCATCATGGTCATGCTCACAATCACTCACCAAACAAATTTCCTTATGCATCTGCACCGAGGACCTCCGGATGAAACGAACATCAAATACTTTAAACTCCCCAGGACAACCGTCTACCATATTAACCAAAGAATTCCCATGAGCGGGCAAACGATTTGCTTTCACGTTCGGCGAATGGTCCTCGAAGGACACCATTCCATTCTTCATCAGCTTCTGAACCTCATACTTGAGTGGATAGTAGTTTTCTATGTCATGTCCGGGTGCCCCTTGATGAAAAGCAAAACGGAGTTCAGGCTTATACCACCATGGAAATGGTTCTGGAATTTACGGCGGGTTTCTTGGTTGGAGTAGGTTCTTGAGAACCAAAGACGGATACATTTCAGCATAAGACATAGGAATCGGGTCGAAAGATACCTTCTTCCTCTCGAAGTTTAGTTGATGATGATTGTTGTTGGTATTGCTGTTGTTGTAGGTTTTTGTTCGTTATTGAGGTTGTTGTTATTGATGTTGTTGTTGTTGAATTGGTACTGATTGATTATTGGAAAATACTGGAATGACTGAAGATACTTGATGATGGTGTTGACAGGGTGGTTGATTCCTTCTGATCTGAGGCCTCCTCTGACTCCCACTAGAAATTGCATTAGCTTCGTTGTCCTTCTTCTTCCCAAAGTTACTGCCATACCTCTTACTTGACGATGCTTCACCTTTTGACAAACGTCCTTCTCAGACACCTTCCTCAAGCCTCATCCCCATATTTACCATTTCGGTAAAGTCAGTGGGGGAACTAGAAATCATACGTTCATAATAAAATGAACTCAGGGTTGTAGCGGGGTATTCGTTACCATTAGAGATATTGACTAAATCCAAGGTAAACCATACAAGTCGAGTCGCCACCGCACTTCTATTTATCCAAAGGAATGGTTAGACAGCGAAAAAAAACCTAAAAGTTTTATCGAATCAAAAATTAGTAAAAATGTCAGAGATCTGGGTAAGGGGGTTGGTTATGCAATGGGAAGGTTTTAAGCACCCAAAACATCCTAGGTACTCCTAGGGAGCCCTTTTCACATTTGTTGTAAGGTTGGTATTTTTTTGTGAAAAAATTTGTTCGTGAAAAAATTTTCAACCTAAAACCACAAATCCACCATGTGAGGATAGCTTCAACATGCTAGTGAGGGGTTAACCCTATAATAAGCATGGAAGACTCATTGTCCATCACTAAGGATTAGGTGAGCATTACATCTACCTCAAGGATAACTCAAACCTAATAGCTAAAGGTTATGACAAATTTTGATTAAGAGAGTGGCCATTGAAACCACAAAAGTATTTGAATGAGTGGTATTTACCAATGAAAAGTATTTACAAAATATGGTCAAAGTTGACGTAGTATTCAATTCAAAATAAGTGTTATGAAAAGAAAGTTTGAAAATCAAAAGCATAAGGCTTAGGTTTCTAATGTTTGAAAAGAAGTGTTAAATGTTTGCACAAAAGTTTTGGCTTGGGTTAGAGTGGAGAGAAGAAGAAGAATGGCTAAAGTCCTAATCATACAAGAGGTAAGGGGCAAGAAGCAAAACAACACATGGAGTTTCTCTCTTGAGATCATAGTGATGATCCAAGTAGCTCCCATCCTTTGGAATAAGAAATCACATAAGCATAAACTCAAGCAATCAATAATCAAATGAACTCTGGAAAAGCTCCTCAATGTATCTTGGGTCCCTCTCTCTTAGAAGCTCATGGTAATGGTTCCTCAATTTGATTCAAGTTGGAATCCCTAGCACAGGAACACACGCATTAAAAGGTTCTAGCAAACAAACAAGGAATGGACAAGAAGAGTTTAGAAGTTGGTCCTTTCAAAGTCATCTTCAACATTAAGCATTCTAAAGGCCCAATGACTAGTTGCTCTTTGACTTTTATAGCACTCTAAAGGCCCAATGCCTAGTTGCTCTTTGACTCCAAATTTGCATAGGGAAAGTCCTAAAGTCTAAGTCCATTTGTCCATTTCTTTGCATTTGGTCCACAACAATTAAAACAAAACACAAACACAAATGATATATACACAATTATGGGCTCAAGTGAGCAAAAGGCAAATTGCATTAACAAAAACATGTGCTCAAGTGAGCAAAGGAAAAAGCAAATGAATAATATGTACAAGAATAGTAAATTGCATAAAAGTAAAGTGCAAAAAGTAAATGTTAATGGTTAATGGTTAATGTTAGTGGTTAGTGTGCCATAAGGCAAATTTAGCGCTATGTTAAGCAATCGTAATTGGACTTATGTAGAAGTCACAACTATCTGAGGCCGGTCAATAATAATGTAGGCAACAACACAAGTTAGAAGTCTTGATTAGTGAACCAAGTTCCAACAACTTGCCATGCCAAAAGAAAAGGAGAATTGATATTGTATTGGTTTAAGTCCTTTGCATGATTTAGGAAGCAACCTATCCTTAATGCAAAGCCATTCATTTGATCAATTGATCAAGATGAATTAGATTTGAATCAAGGAAGATTAAGCCTCCCTAATCAATGCTAACTTATCAACCTTTAACTCATTGATCAAAAAGAAAGAAGAAGGAGAAGGAGATGAATAATGGATAATGAAAATGAAAAGAAATAAGTGCATTAAATGAAATGGAATGTACCAATCAACAAGTGTTGACCAATGACATTGAGGATCATGGTCAAACAATCAAAAACAGAAGTGAGATGAAGATTGGAAGTCAAGAAATGAAAAAAATATTTTTGGCATTTTCAATATTAAAATAATAAACTTGAATTAAAATATTAAAGAAAGGTCAAACTTCAAAATCACTTCAAATCAACTTTGAAAAGTCCAAGTGATTTATCCTAAGTTCAACAAGGTCAAACAAAGTTTGACAAAAAATTTCAGCATTTTTAAAAGTTAGAAACTATTTTTAATCAATTAAAAATGAATAAAAATAACCTAATTGAACTAAAATCTCAAATAAATCTCAAAGCAATTAAAAAACTGATGAGAATATTTTTCATAGATCCATCATCATTCAAAGAGGTTGAGAATATATTTTTGCATTTTTTGAATATCAGAAACTATTTAAAATGAATTAAAAATAATCAAAAAAAAAAAAGAGAAAATTCACAAAAAATATCGAATGATGAAATAAAAAATATTAAAAATCATTTTTAGAAACTAGAATTAAAAAGAGAAATAATGCAATTGGTCCCATATTTTTTGGATTAAAAATGAGAGAGTTATGAATTTTTGAAGTTAAATGCAATAAAAGAAATAAAAATGGAAATTATAAAAATCAGGAAAAACCACAAGCGTCTGATCAAGCCTCATTAATTGACGTGGCTGATCAGAAGGCTCTCAAGTGCGCGCTTACCATGTACATGAGTCAAGCGCGTGGTACCATGTATTAAATGGAGTCAAACATAACAAGGGCCGGGATTAGATTGTGGGAAACGCATCCAATGGTCCAGATTCAATCTGGCATGGTGGACGGTGGTGTACACCACCGTCTTCTCCGGCGAGCACACCAGCTCCGACCAGAGTTGCAGGTTTGCAAAAGTTAACCAAAACTCACGATCCATATACCAAATTAAAGCTAGGGTGATGTACATCACCCCTGTACCATTAGTTTCTCTTCTAGATTCCCATAGTAAGAGAAATCAGAAGGAGAAAATATGGTGTTCATGCTGAACTTTATGGATTTCAAAAATTGAGCATATAGCAATGATGCCTCTATAGAGAGGACTTCAGACAACAGGATATCAAGGCCAACAGATCAAAGAATAAGGAGTTTCGAAGAAAAAACCAGTTGATGCACACCTTTGAATTGTGAAGCTTTGAGTCCCTTTCCTTAGCTCCTTTTGCAAAACAGAACCTCAATGGATCAGATGATGAAGGTTTAGGAACTTTAGATCTGAAGATTCAACCAAATTCAATTGAATTTCAGATCTGAAATTTTGAAGAAATGTGAACTTAGTTCCTTTGGTATGGTTGGGAATTCACTCTTGCAGCATTTCAGGCGCCTTTAGGTTAGTTCACAATGAAGCATAGCACATGTATTTATAGCTGGAATTGGCTGAACAAGTGATTTTACTCGTGTGCATGGCAAATGGATTTTCCTTGCATGGGCTTGTATGATCATGTGGAAGGCCCAATGAAGCTTGGAATAACTTGCTGAACTCATGCAGATTGCAAATGGACGTGTACAAGAAGTGTAAACAGCTCATGCATGGCAATTGGAATTGAATTTCAC
Source organism: Lathyrus oleraceus (assembly GCF_024323335.1). Taxonomy (NCBI): domain Eukaryota; kingdom Viridiplantae; phylum Streptophyta; class Magnoliopsida; order Fabales; family Fabaceae; genus Lathyrus; species Lathyrus oleraceus. The sequence goes on from NC_066583.1 coordinate 252,906,029, forward strand.
AAAATGCACTAAACCTTCATGCCTTCGAAAATGGTGCTTCCAAACTTCAAATTCCACCTCATGAGTAATGGTTAGAAAGCTTATTGCATAAGGAACAAATGATATGTTGATCAAAATCTCAATTGGGCCTTGGAAATTAGTGAATTTTGAGTTTAAAGTGTAAGGTGCAAAACATGCAAAAGTGAAGTTTCCAAATTTGGCCAATGTTCAAGTCCTTCTGTTTTGATGATGCAAGCCTCAAATAGAAAAACCTCCAACATAAAAGTTGTAGATCGTTTCAAGAAAATCAAGATGGGCTTCAATTTTGCATCATTTGGAATTTTGATGAAGAAGTTATGGGCACTTAAAGTTGGACTTTTTTGTCTTTCAATGCATTTGGTCCAAAGTGACCTATAATGTTTTGCATTATCACATGTATTTTCTTTGAGATTATGAAATTTTGTTCAACATAACATTTGAATTATACACAATAAGCTTTCCAATTCATTTGATCCCACCTCAAAATCATAAAAAAGGAATGAGTTATGTTCTTGGGAAGTTGACCCAAAATTAGGGTTTCAGTCAAAATGACCTATAATGTCTTGGAATGGGAGATAACCTTCCAAGCTTCAAATCAATTTTTGATGAACATTAAAGTTGTTCATATTGTCCTTAAGAACATTTTTTATATTGGGATCATCTTCTTTTGACTAACACACAAAACGTTAGGTCTCAGTGCATTTCAAAATAGTCATATGAATTGACTGATCAACTTTCCAAGTCCACAACCCATATCTTGATGAATTGATGATTGAGGACACTTAAATAAGTTCAAATATGTATTAAATGATGAGTTAAAGAACTTCCCTTGATTGTATTTGACCATGGGCTGAGGTTGCTTCATGAGCAAGGCATTGTGGATGATCAGATGAATTAGGGTTTCCTTGGGACACAAACCTTAAACCCTTTAACTTGCTTTGATAAAAATGATGAATTGAGATGCTATGGAGGCATATTTGGTGGATGAGAGCTTTGGGAACCATTGCCATGCTTTCCCTCATCTTCTCTTGGCCATATCATTGCACCAATGATCTCCTAGGAGCTTTGGGACCTTGTGATTGCTCAAGCTACAAACAAAAGATGTTAGTGACATATTTTTGTGATTTCGGTTAGTAAATAAAAATGAGAAAAGCAATAATATACAATTCAAGCATGCTTGGTGATCTCAAACTAGCTCACAAGAGATCCCACCCAAAGGCAAAGGGAACCAAGATGCTTATGATCCTTGAGGCTTTGCAAATGCAATGTTATGATGCCATGAGGGATCTTAGGGCCAAAATTGGGGTCTTACAGATGCCCCTATTTAAGGTCATTCTAGCCGGAGAAGTGAAGGTTAAAATCTTCGTCTCGACGAGGTAGAATGGGCTTAAATAATAACAAAGAGACGAATTTTGGTCCCTAAGAGACCTCATGATGCAAATGTATGTATGCAAACGGTAATACTCTGTAGGGATATGTATCCACAAAGAAAGAAAGAAAATCCGGAATAACTGAGAATCCACTGGAGTAACATGCTCATAAATGGGACAAAGACTCTAGGGACTTTACTGGGGAGTAAAGGGATAAAAATGCGTGAGCAGGTCACGACTTGAAACTTGCTGAGAGACACGAAGGAATTCCATGAAATAAATCAATGGAAAGACTCGAGCTGACTCAAAGATGCATGTATTGGGGAATATGCCAATACAGCAAAAATTATCCGTAACGGATACTTCGGATAAAAATCCGGACTCAGGCTGGGAGAATCCACTAAGATCTCTGCAGGGGAATGAGCATCAGTCATTCCAACTGGGGGCAAAGTCATAACACAGATGAACTCCGACGTAGAAGCAACTCTACCGGGGAAGTTATCAAAGAGGAGGATGGACCTCTAGGGCGGGGGGAACAACCATAAACCAGAAGCTTCCAATGATCACCAAATACTGCCAATGAGATCGCATCTGCTGAAGAGGAGGGATCACTACTCTGCTGAAGGAAGGAGGGATGGATAATCTTACCAAAACACTCTGCTTGGGAGAAAAAACCACAAAAGGCTCCGGAGAGAGAGGACACAAGCATGTCAGGAACATGAACAAACGTCTTACCCTGTCGAGAATCTTACCATCCTTGGGAGAGCACTGAAGACATCCCCAGTATCCCTTTATCATTGTGAATGTTCACTTTGTTTAAAAACAAATTATGAAAGGTTTGATTATTTAACACAATGATATTTTTCAATAAAACATGCAAAACATTTGTTGAATAGAAACAAATAAGAGTGCAAACAATTGGATAAAGGCTCAAATTTATTTGATGGAATGGTAGTCTGCAAATGGCAAGACTCCATAGATCTTTACAAATTTGAAATTGGTGATATATATTGGAAAAGGGCTACATTGAACATAATGACCATTTCTCCACCAATTCTGAATCCAATGTATTTGAAGCTTTGGTTGATGATGAATGAGCGAGAACCTCTGACGGATGACAGTTGTAGAACAAAGTCTTGTCAGGATGCAGTTACTTGCCAAATCCCTATTTTTTGCCTAGATTGCCCCAGGGTGAGGTACTCAATCTAGCGGGATTTATATATTCATTTTTTTATGTCTCTAACTTTTGCCTGGATCGCCCTTTCAGGTTTTCAATCCACCGAGACGCTTATTTTTGCCTAAGCCGCCCTTTCGAGTTTTCAACTTAGCGAGCTATTCTGTTTTTATTTTTAGGCGAAGTATTTCTTGACTGCATCTGAATTCACAGGACGAGTGAAATCCCCCTCATCCATAGTTGTAAGTATCAACGCACCGCCTGAAAAGGCTCTCTTAACAATGTATGGACCTTCATAGTTTGGAGTCCACTTGCCCCTGGAATCGAGCGCGAAAGACAAGACTTTCTTGAGCACAAGGTCACCTTCTCGGAACACCCGAGGCTTGACCTTCTTATCGAAGGCTTTCTTCATTCTTTGTTGATATAATTGACCATGGCACATGGCAGTCAATCTCTTCTCTTCGATTACTCAACTTGGCTTCCATCAAGACTCTCATTGATTGGATCTCCACCTCTACTGGGAGTACAACCTCCATGCCATAAACGAGAGAAAAATGGGTTGCCCCTGTTGAAGTGCGGAGAAATGTACGATATCCATGTAAAGCAAATGGCAGCATCTCATGCCAATCTTTATACGTGACAACCATTTTCTGTATAATTTTGTTGATATTCTTATTAGCAGCTTCAACAACCCCATTCATCTTGGGTCTGTAAGGAGAAGAATTATGATGTGCGATCTTGAACTCGCTACACAGCTCTTTCATCATTTTGTTGTTCAAGTTAGATCCATTATCAGTAATGATCTTATCTGGCACACCATATCGGCATATGAGTTGATTCTTGATAAACTTCACCACTACCTGCCTGGTCACGTTTGCATATGACGCTGCTTCAACCCATTTGGTGAAGTAATCAATTGCTTCGAGAATGAATCTGTGACCATTAGACGCTTTTGGCTTTATGTTGCCAATCATGTCGATTCCCCACATGGAGAAAGGCCACGGTGATGAAATCACATTCAGAAGTGTCAGAGGAATATGAATCTTATCCACATAAATCTGACACTTATGGCATTTCTTCACATATTTGCAACAGTCAGACTCCATTGTCAGCCAATAGTAGCCTGCTCTCAACATCTTTCTAGCCATGGCATGTCCATTGGAATGTGTACCAAATGAACCCTAATGAAGCTCAGTCATTAACAGGTCTGCTTCGTGTCTATCCACGCATCTGAGCAGCACCATGTCAAAATTTCTCTTATAAAGCACATCGCCATTGAGGTAGAAACTGCCTGACAATCTCCTCAAAGTCTTCCTATCTTTCACAGATGCCCCAGGCGGGTAAATCTGGTTCTGAAGGAAACACTTGATGTCATAATACCATGGCTTGTCATCTTTCACTTCTTCAACTGCAAATACATGAGCTGGTCTATCCAAGCGCATCACGGTGATATTGGGAACTTCATTCCGGAGTCTTACCACAATCATCGAAGCGAGCGTAGCGAGAGGGTCTGCCATCCGATTATCATCTTGAGGAATATGATGGAAGTCAACCTCAGTAAAGAACGTTGAAATCCTCCTCGCATAAGCCCTATATGGAATGAGGCCGGGCTGATTCGTTTCCCATTCACCCTTAATCTGATTAACAACGAGGGCCGAATCACCATAAACATCAAGATGCTTGATCCTAAGATCAATACATTCTTCCAATCCCATAATACAAGCCTCATACTCAGCCATATTATTCGTGCATTTGAAAGTTAGCCTTGCTGTAAAAGGAAAATGTGTGCCCTGAGGAGTAATAATCACTGCCCCAATACCATTTCCGTATTGATTTACAACACCATCAAATACCATACTCCATCTGGAACCAGGCTCTGGTCCTTCATCAAGCGTGGGTTCATCACAATCTTTCATTTTCAAATACAGAATCTCCTCGTCCGGGAAGTCATACTGAACTGACCGATGGTCCTCAATTGGCTGATGTTCCAAGTGGTCAGCCAAAATACTACCTTTAATAGCCTTCTAAGCTCGATACTCGATATCATACTCAGATGACAACATCTGCCAACGGGCAATTCTCCTAGTTAGAGCAGGCTTCTCGAAGATATACTTGATTGGATCCATTTTGGATATCAACCAAGTCGTATGATTCAACATATACTGGCGTAAGCGCTTAGCAGCCCAAGCCAAAGCACAACATGTTTTCTCAAGCATTGAGTATCGAGACTCACAATCAGTAAACTTCTTACTCAAATAGTAGATGGCATACTCTTTCTTTCCTGATTCGTCCTGCTGACCAAGGACACAACCCATTGAGTCTTCAAGAACAGTCAGATACATAATCAATTGTCTTCCTTCCACAGGCGGAGACAGGATCAGAGGCTCAGACAAATACTTTTTAATACTGTCAAAAGCTTTCTGGAAATCCTCGGCCCAATCATGGGACTGATCTTTCCGGAGGAGCTTGAATATCGGCGCACATGTGGCAGTCATGTGGGATATGAATCTGGAAATGTAATTCATGCGGCCAAGAAAACCTCAGACTTGCTTCTCAATTTTGGGCGCAGGCATCTCTTGTATCGCTTTGACCTTTGCAGGATCAACGTCAATACCTCTTTCACTAACGATAAAGCCCAATAGCTTGCCGGAACGGACTCCAAATGTACACTTGTTGGGATTCAGACGAAGCTTGTACTTCCTCAAACGCTGAAAAAGCTTCAACAGGTGCTCTACATGTTCAACTTCCGTTCTCGACTTAGCAATCATATCATCAACATATACCTCGATCTCCTTATGCATCATATCATGAAACAAGGTAGTCATAGCTCGTTGATACGTGGCTCTGGCGTTCTTCAAACTGAAGGGCATCACTCGATAACAGAATGTTCCCCAAGGTGTGATGAATGTTGTCTTCTCCATATCCTCGGGTGCCACTTTAATCTGGTTATATCCGGAAAATCCGTCCATAAATGAGAAGACTTTGAATTTAGCTGTATTATCTACCAACATATCAATATGTGGTAGAGGGAAATCATCTTTCGGGCTAGCTTTATTCAAGTCTCTATAGTCCACACACATCCGGACTTTTCCATCTTTCTTAGGCACGGGCACAATATTGGCCACCCATTGAGGATATGTAGAAGTCACCAGAAACCCCGCGTCAATTTGCTTCTGAACTTCCTCCTTGATTTTTACTGCCATATCGGGATGAGTTCTCCTGAGCTTTTGCTTCACAGGCACACACTCAGGTTTCAAAGGTAGGAAATGTTGCACAATATTTGTATCTAGACCAAGCATGTCTTCATATGACCAGACAAAGATGTCAACATATTCTCGTAGCAATTCAATCAACCCCTTCTTAACAGACTCTTCCAGGAGTGCCCCAATCTTTACTTCTCGCACACAATCTTCAGACCCCAAGTTGACTGTTTCCAGATTCTCAAGATGCGGCTGAATGATCTTCTCTTCATGCTCAAGTAGACGGGTAATCTCGTCAGGAATCTCTTCAACATCATCTTCTTCCGCCTCAAATACAGGGAATTCAAAGTTGGGAGATGGTGTTGGATCATTATGTTCAATGGGTTTGATCAACCTGCATAATGTTTTTGGATATAAAGAGCTTTTAGAATTCAAGCAAGGCAAATCATTATGCAGATGAAAAGATTGGTTTTATTTTATTTTTAAGGGTTTTATGTGACCACCAATTTCATGCAAAAGCGAAAAGGGAAAATAATTGGAAAAACAAACATTTAACATGAATTTATTGAATGAAAATATCATTGTATTTATGCGCCAACAATGTCATCACTTCTCCTTTTGGCATGGGAGAAGGGTTTTCAAACACAATGAACATTACTTTGACTTATGGATAACTATTGGAATCTCCACAGCGACCCAATTATTGCAGATCCCTCCAGGGATAATGAAATTGCCATAATCCTCTTCGTCCTCTTCCAAAATGGCAGCAGCCTTCTCGTCTTGACCGGTGTGGATGAATCCTCCACTCTTGAACAAACCTTGCTTGTTGAAGACCCCAGAAGAATAGCCTATGCCAGCCCGGGACTTATTGTCTTCCAACTTGATCATTTGCCTTAATCCAGCAGTTACACCATGCTCAATGGCTAACTTTGCATCTTTATAGGAAGCAAATGAGGGAGTTCTCTTCTCAATAGGTTCAGCAATAGATAAAGCTTGGAAGGGAGTTCCAACTTCATCCTCAGCATCTATATACGAGAAGGAAGACAAATGGCTTACCAGGAGAGCCTTTTCTCTCCCTACCACCACCAGCTTCTTATTCTTTACAAATTTTAGTTTCTGGTGTAGGGTGGATGTCACAGCACCTGCCTCGTGAATCCATGGTCTGCCTAAGAGACAACTATACGATGGGTGAATGTCCATAACTTGGAAGGTAATCTGGAAATCACTTGGTCCGATTTTGACTGGGAGATCAACCTCACCAATCACAGTTTTGTGAGACCCAACGAAAGCCTTCACAACTACCCCACTCTGCCTCATGGGAGGCCCTTGATATGACAACTTCGCAAGAGTGGTCTTCGGTAATACATTCAATGATGACCCAGTGTCTACCAGCACATTGGACATGGCATCATCCTTGCAGCTCATAGATATATGTAATGCCAAGTTGTGGTCTCTTCCCTCCTCGGGGAGATCAGCGTCACAAAAACTCAAATTATTACAAGCAGTGATGTTTGCAACAATGCTATCAAACTGTTCTATCATGACATCATGATCCACGTACGCCATATCCAACACCTTCTGCAGAGCTTCTCGGTGTGATTCTGAATTTAATAATACTGATAACACAGATATTTTGGATGGCGTTTGTAGAAGCTGGTCTACAACGTTGTACTCACTCCTTTTGATGAGCCTCAGCATCTCATCACAATCTTCTTTCGTATTGCCACTCTGGCCAGCAGAAGCAGGAGTTTTCAATGTTGAGGAGGGCTTAGCAACAAGTGCCGGATTCGGAGTGCTCACAGCAATCCCAATCGAGCGTTCAGCAAAATCAGCATTAACATTTCCTTGAGCATCAACTTGAGGCTTCAATGGAGCTGAAAATACACGACCGCTACGGGTCAAACCGCTAATATCAGCAATGTTAACGACAGATGAAGAGGGAAAGGACACCTCTTTCCCATTTTCCACTGCTACAGCATTATAGCGATAAGGAACCGCCTTCTCGGAGGAGTAGGGTACAGGTCCGGCTGGTTTGATAGTCAGAGCTGGAGAAACCTTCTGCTTTCTGCCATCATACTTGATGACAACAGGCTCAGGTATCCGGAATACTGGAGAAATTACGTTAACTTCAACAACATCTTCGTCAATATTTCTATTTTGAAGGATCTCAATGACTCCTTCGTCCAACATCTCTTGAACATCTCTACGCACCTGGCGACACCCTCTCTGATTGAAAGAGCATACTCGACATCTATCATGGTCATGCTCATAATGGCTATAGTCACACAGCAAGCGATGCATCTCAACCAGCGATTGTCGGATATGACTGACATATTTAACTTTGTATTTGCCAGGGCAGCCCTGGACCATATTAACAGATTTCCCATGCTCGGGCAATGGGTTCTTCTTCACATTCGGACCTACGTCCTCGAAAAACAAAATCCCGCTTCTCACAAGGTTTTGCACCTTGGTCTTCAGGGGATAACAATTATCCACGTCGTGTCAGGGAGCACCAGAATGATATACACAGTAAAGTTCTGGCTTGTACCACCACTGGGGGTTAGCAGGTACAGCGGGAGGGTCTCGCGAAGTGATTAACTTTCTATCGATCAGAGATGGATAGAGTTCAGCATAAGTCATCGGAATTGGATCGAAGGTGACCCTTTTCCTCTCATAGCTGGTGCTGGTACTGTTGTTGTTATTTCGAGGCTGGTAGGCCTGCTGTTGCGGATGTTGTTGTTGTTGCTGATATTGTTGAGTTTGCGGTTGTTGATAATGTTGAGCTTCCCTAAAAACAGGTGCTATATGAGCCACCTGATGCTGATTATTGACTGGGCGAGCAATCTTCCTCTTCACAGAGGGTCTTCTCTTGGCATGGGAAGACACAATATGTGCCTCTCCCTCCTTCTTCTTCGCAAAGCTTCCATATCTCTTTGCTGAAGAGCCTTCATCTCGAGTTAAGCATCCTTCACGGACCCCCTCTTCCAATCTCATCCCCATATTCACCATCTCGGTGAAGTCTGAGGGAGCACTGGCTATCATCCTCTCGTAATAAAACGAGCTCAAGATCTTCAAGAAGATCTTGGTCATCTCTTTCTCCTCTAGGGGTGGCACTATCTGAGCTGCCAATTCGCGCCACCTCTGGGCGTACTCTTTGAAGGTCTCTTTCTCTTTTTGGGACATCGCCCTCAGCTGGTCCCTATCAGGAGCCATATCCATATTATATTTATATTGCTTGACGAAGGCCTCGCCAAGATCGTTGAAAGAGCGGATGTTCGAACTCTCCAGACCCATGTACCACCGGAGAGCGGCACCGGACAGACTGTCCTGGAAATAATGGATGAGCAGTTGGTCATTATCAGTTTGCGTCGACATCTTGCGAGCATACATCACAAGATGACTGAGAGGGCATGTGTTTCCCTTATACTTCTCAAAGTCAGGCACTTTGAATTTAATAGGGATCTTCACGTTGGGCACAAGGCACAACTCAGCAGCACTCTTACCAAAGAGGTCTTTCCCCCTCAAAGTCTTCAGTTCCTTGCGAAGCTCAAGGAATTGGTCTTTCATGTCGTCCATCTTCTCATAAACGTCTGGGCCCTCAGATGGCTCAGAATGATAGATGGTATCCTCTACGCGAGGCAAAGTGTGCACAACTGGAGGTGGCACGGACATGACCGGGCTAGATGCCGGCAAAGAAGCAAGAGTTAGAGCAAAACCCTCTGGCACAAAGTTGGCAGGCATTCCCCAAGGGAACCCGGCTGGCATGGATGGCGCAAAGTGAGTTGTTGCAATAGGCACAGTAGAAGTTACGATCTCAGAAATGACCGTCCTCTGGGGAGGAGTTGAGGGTGTTGGAGAAGACTGGCTCTGAGCGGCCAAGAATGACTCCATCAGGGCAGTCAATCTGGCTACCTCTTCTTTCAGCTCGCGGTTCTCTTGTTCCAAATGATCCATCAGTCTTGAAGAGTTGACTCTGGTGTAGTACCGGTGAGTCAGCTTGTCTTCAAAATAAATGAAGAACACAGAGTTAGACCATAGGACAAGAAGCCTGGAGCGAAACCTGCTTATGCACATGATGCATGTAATGCTTATGCATATGATTTGTTTTTTTATTTCAGAGGAACTTTAGAGTTCTATATGCAAATTTTGGGAAATATTATACTTTTATCTCATATGGAATCATCTTATCAATAATATCTGGAAAATATATTTTTACACCAAAGAAGTACAACATTGGTAACCAATTACAATATAAGAGAAAAGGAAATTGATCATCCTATGGATCCCTAGAAACAATCATCTAAAGCTCGGGACACAGGAAGATAAGATGCACGAAGCCTCTTCACCTCCTCCTCATAGGCTGCCTCCATATCTGCCTTCTCCTTGGCGAGTCGATCGTACTTCCTCTTCCAGAACCTAGAAGACTGAGGAAGTAGAGAAGTCCATGCATCATCAGGATCATCAATAACCTGATGCTCGAGAAACTCAATCAAAGCATCCTTCTCCTTGATCTGCTGAAGCAACTCTTATCGTTCATGGATCCAGGCACGTGAACGGTCTTCATCTCTCAACTCCTCTACTTCTTGGTCAGGGAGGGTTGACGGTCCAGCCACAACCAAAGGTGTAGGTCTTGGATACTCGTATGGCATGAGGTACTCAGAAGCTCTCCTTCTAACCCAAGCAGTATAAGGCTCCAAAGCGACACAATTCTTAGGACCCAACTCCTTCATTCCTTTCCTATGAATCTTGCGCCAAGCGCGGACCATCCTGCCCTTCAAGCCTTGGGGATCTTTACCCTCCTGAAAGAACACACCCTCCAATAGAATGTTATTGGGTTTATCCTTTAGGGGGAACCCAAGTTGACGACATGCCAAAATGGGGTTGTAGTTAATCCCACCACATGTACCAAGAAGAGGTACATTGGAGAATTCACTACAAGAGTCGATAATCTGTGCGCCATCATACACATGGCTGTACCATGAGATATCATCATTAGTGAGAGACATAAGTCTCGTGGACCACCGTAGACATCCCTTGTTCTCCTTGAAGGCGACCGTCTGTGGTAAGTGAGAAATAAACCACTTATACAACAGAGGAAAACAACACGCAATGGCACCACCACCCTTTACATTCCTCATATGCAAAGAAAAATAAGTGTCACCCAACAGAGTTGGAACGGGATTAAGAGTGGAGAAAATCCTAATAGCGTTCACATCCCCAAACTTGTCGATGTTGGGGAATAACACTAACCCATAGATGAGAAGTACAAATATGGCCTCAAAGGCGTCCTCACTCATGGCCTTCCCATAGACAATAGCCTGAGCAATGAGGAACTCAGAAGGGAGACCTTGAATTCCACCTTTGGTAGTCATATGAGCACCAACCAGAGATTCATCTATATGCAACATATCATCTATCTCTCGAGAAGTAGGAATAATCTCCAAGCCACTGAACGGCAATTGTTCTAGAATAGGTATGCCCACAAGGTAGGCATACTCCTCAAGCATAGGCAAAAGCTGAAAATCCGGAAACGTAAAGCAGCGGTACAAAGGATCATAAAACTGCACCAATACACTCATCAATCCTTCATCCACCTGAGTAGTCAGAAGAGGAAGAAGCTTCCCAAAACGAGCCTTGAAACCCAAGGGATCTAATACATAGGATGTCAAATTCCTTAGCTCTTTCAAATCAGGTCGTCTGAAACTGTACTTCTTTGTATTCCTTCTTTGTCTTTCCATGTATGAAAATTTGCAAATAGACCTCTTAAGTTCCTTGAACATTTCTTATTATGTTGATGATATGGATGCAAATGGGTGCATGAATGCATGAATGCAACAATCACACTCAAGGATCAAGCAAAGCACACCAAACAAAGGTCATGGGATGGATCATATTATCCTTAATATCAATCATCCATTTTGGTGGATTATGGTTTACACCTTATCAACACCCAAGTTCCATTGATATTAAGGATACATGAACGGATCAACCACGAATCAAGGGTTTGTTGCAAGTCACGAGCATGGAGCCTCGGTTAAGAACCACCCAAAGGGAGTGTACTAGGGTTTAACCTGCCAAACATGTTCTACAAGAGGTTCCCATAGTCATCATCCCATCTTTCGGATATTATCGGAGAAACGACTACTCGTATTCCAAAAATATTTTCAAGAGAGACTCTTATGAGCGTAGTATCGCGTAACAATCGTATCAAATCTTACATTTGAACGACTTTCGCACTACATCCTAAGAATAGGCCAAGATGGGCTTGGTAAACTAAGGTCCTTGGCTTCTAAGTTCTATATTGGAAAGAGTAATGTCTAACCACAACTACTTGTGTGACCTTATTGATCCCAATATGACCTCCACCAAGTGAATGGGCTTGCAAGTCAACTTGCTAAGGAATAACTCCACACAAGTCAACAAGACTATGCCATTCTCCTATCCTAAGTGCACTCGAGTTCGGGTATAGAACTCATCTCACAAAGATCACCAAGCATACAAGGAATTAATATTCAAGCAATTCAATCATTACATACAATACAGTAATCCCAAATTGCACAAAAATATATCACAAAACAATATACAATACAATACAACAAAGATGAAAAGTAGGCAAAACCCACTAGGCACAATGTTTCCCCAGCAGAGTCGCCACTTTTCTGTAGCGGGGTATTCGTTACCATTAGAGATATTGACTAAATCCAAGGTAAACCATACAAGTCGAGTCGCCACCGCACTTCTATTTAACCAAAGGAATGGTTAGAAAGCGAACAAAAACCTAAAAGTTTTATCGAATCAAAAACTAGTAAAAATGTCAGAGATCTGGGTAAGGGGATTAGTTATGCAATGGGAAGGTTTTAAGCACCCAAAACATCCTAGGTACTCCTAGGGAGCCCTTTTCACATTTGTTGTAAGGTTGGTATTTTTTTGTGAAAAAATTTGTTCGTGCAAACATGATTGAAGAGATGAGAAAAGAATGTACAAGTTTATTTACATTTTGTTTGGATGGATAAACCCATTGCCTACGTACCATCTTTAAAAGATTAGGATCAAAACCTCGTAGCTCGGGGTAAAAATCTCAAAAATGAGTTGGTGAATTGATTGGTCCAAAAGCCTTAAGGTCTTTTGTTATCCGAGGGAGAAAACTCAACCTAAAACCACAAATCCACCATGTGAGGATAGCTTCAACATGCTAGTGAGGGGTTAACCCTATAATAAGCATGGAAGACTCATTGTCCATCACTAAGGATTAGGTGAGCATTACATCTACCTCAAGGATAACTCAAACCTAATAGCTAAAGGTTATGAAAATTTTTGATTAAGGGAGTGGCCATTGAAACCACAAAAGTATTTGAATGAGTGGTATTTACCAATGAAAAGTATTTACAAAATATGGTCAAAGTTGACTTAGTATTCAATTCAAAATAAGTGTTATGAAAAGAAAGTTTGAAAATCAAAATCATAAGGCTTAGGTTTCTAATGTTTGAAAAGAAGTGTTAAATGTTTGCACAAAAGTTTTGGCTTGGGTTAGAGTGGAGAGAAGAAGAAGAATGGCTAAAGTCCTAATCATACAAGAGGCAAGGGGCAAGAAGCAAAACCACACATGGAGTTCCTCTCTTGAGATCATAGTGATGATCCAAGTAGCTCCCATCCTTTGGAACAAGCAATCACATAAGCATAAACTCAATCAATCAATAATCAAATGAACTCTGGAAAATCTCCTCAATGTATCTTGGGTCCCTCTCTCTTAGAAGCTCATGGTAATGGTTCCTCAATTTGATTCATGTTGGAATCCCTAGCACAAGAACACACGCATTAAAAGGTTCTAGCAAAAAAACAAGGAATGGACAAGAAGAGTTTAGAAGTTGGTCCTTTCAAAGTCATCTTCAACATTAAGCATTCTAAAGGCCCAATGCCTAGTTGCTCTTTGACTTTTATAGCACTCTAAAGGCCCAATGCCTAGTTGCTCTTTGACTCCAAATTTGCATAGGGAAAGTCCTAAAGTCTAAGTCCATTTGTCCATTTCTTTGCATTTGGTCCACAACAATTAAAACAAAACACAAACACAAATGATATATACACAATTATGTGCTCAAGTGAGCAAAAGGCAAATTGCATTAACATAAACATGTGCTCAAGTGAGCAAAGGAAAAAGCAAATGAATAATATGTACAAGAATAGTAAATTGCATAAAAGTAAAGTGCAAAAAGTAAATGTTAATGGTTAATGGTTAATGTTAGTGGTTAGTGTGCCATAAGGCAAATTTAGCGCTATGTTAAGCAATCGTAATTGGACTTATGTAGAAGTCGCAACTATCTGAGGCCGGTCAATAATAATGTAGGCAACAACACAAGTTAGAAGTCTTGATTAGTGAACCAAGTTCCAACAACTTGCCATGCCAAAAGAAAAGGAGAATTGATCTTGTATTGATTTAAGTCCTTTGCATGATTTAGGAAGCAACCTATCCTTAATGCAAAGCCATTCATTTGATCAATTGATCAAGATGAATTAGATTTGAATCAAGGAAGATTAAGCCTCCCTAATCAATGCTAACTTATCAACCTTTAACTCATTGATCAAAAAGAAAGAAGAAGGAGAAGGAGATGAATAATGGATAATGAAAATGAAAAGAAATAAGTGCATTAAATGAAATGGAATGTACCAATCAACAAGTGTTGACCAATGACATTGAGGATCATGGTCAAACAATCAAAAACAGAAGTGAGATGAAGATTGGAGTCAAGAAATGAACAAAATATTTTTGGCATTTTTAATATTAAAATAATAAACTTGAATTAAAATATTAAAGAAAGGTCAAACTTCAAAATCACTTCAAATCAACTTTGAAAATTCCAAGTGATTTATCCTAAGTTCAACAAGGTCAAACAAAGTTTGACAAAAAATTTCAGCATTTTAAAAGTCAGAAACTATTTTTAATCAATTAAAAATGAATAAAAATAACCTAATTGAACTAAAATCTCAAATAAATCTCAAATCAATTAAAAAATTGATGAGAATATTTTTCATAGATCCATCATCATTCAAAGAGGTTGAGAATATATTTTTGTATTTTTTGAATATCAGAAACTATTTAAAATGAATTAAAAATAATCAAAAAAAAGAGAAAATTCACAAAAATTATCAAACGATGAAATAAAAAATATTAAAAATCATTTTTAGAAACTAGAATTAAAAAGAGAAATAATGCAATCGGTCCCATATTTTTTGGATTAAAAATGAGAGAGTTGTGAATTTTTGAAGTTAAATGAAATAAAATAAATAAAAATGGAAATTATAAAAATTAGGAAAAACCACAAGCGTCTGATCAAGCCTCATTAATTGACGTGGCTGATCAGAAGGCTCTCAAGTGCGCGCTTACCATGTACATGAGTCAAGCGTGTGGTACCATGCATTAAATGGAGTCAAACATAACAAGGGTCGGGATTAGATTGTGGGAAACACATCCAATGGTCCAGATTCAATCTGGCATGGTGGACGGTGGTGTACACCACCGTCTTCTCCGGCGAGCACACCAGCTCCGGCCAGAGTTGCAGGTTTGCAAAAGTTAACCAAAACTCACGATCCATATACCAAATTAAAGCTGGGGTGATGTACATCACCCCTGTACCATTAGTTTCTCTTCTAGATTCCCATAGTAAGAGAAATCAGAAGGAGATAAATATGGTGTTCATGCTGAACTTCATGGATTTCAAAAATTGAGCATATAGCAATGATGCCTCTATAGAGAGGACTTCAGACAACAGGATATCAAGGGCAACAGATCAAAGAATAAGGAGTTTCGAAGAAAAAACCAGTTGATGCACACCTTTGAATTGTGAAGCTTTGAGTCCTTTTCCATAGGTCCTTTTGCAAAATAGAACCTCAATGGATCAGATGATGAAGGTTTAGGAACTTTAGATCTGAAGATTCAACCAAATTCAATTGAATTTCAGATCTGAAATTTTGAAGAAATGTGAACTTAGTTCCTTTGGTATGGTTGGGAATTCACTCTTACAGCATTTCAGGCACCTTTAGGTT
Source organism: Lathyrus oleraceus (assembly GCF_024323335.1). Classification (NCBI taxonomy): domain Eukaryota; kingdom Viridiplantae; phylum Streptophyta; class Magnoliopsida; order Fabales; family Fabaceae; genus Lathyrus; species Lathyrus oleraceus. The sequence goes on from NC_066583.1 coordinate 252,921,829, forward strand.
AGTTCATAATGAAGCATAGCACATGTATTTATAGCTGGAATTGGCTGAACAAGTGATTTTACTCGTGTGCATGGCAAATGGATTTTCCTTGCATGGGCTTGTATGATCATGTGGAAGGCCCAATGAAGCTTGGAATAACTTGTTGAACTCATGCAGATTGCAAATGGACGTGTACAAGAAGTGTAAACAGCTCATGCATGGCAATTGGAATTGAATTTCACAAAATGCACTAAACCTTCATGCCTTCGAAAATGGTGCTTCCAAACTCCAAATGCCACCTCATGAGTAATGGTTAGAAAGCTTATTGCATAAGGAACAAATGATATGTTGATCAAAATCTCAATTGGGCCTTGGAAATTAGTGAATTTTGAGTTTAAAGTGTAAGGTGCAAAACATGCAAAAGTGAAGTTTCGAAATTTGGCCAATGTTCAAGCCCTTCTGTTTTGATGATTCAAGCCTCAAATGGAAAAACCTCCAATATCAAAGTTGTAGATATTTTCAAGACAATCAATATGGACTTAAATGTTTCGTCATTTGGATTTTTTATGAAGAAGTTATGGGCACTTGAAGTTGGATTTTTTTGTCTTTCAATGCATTTGGTCCAAAGTGACCTATAATATTTTGCATTATCACATGTATTTTATTTGAGATTATGAAATTTTGTTCAACATAACATTTTAAGTAGACACAATAAGCTTTCCAATTCATTCGATCCCACCTCAAAATCATAAAAAATGAATGAGTTATGTTCTTGGGAAGTTGACCCAAAATTAGGGTTTCAGTCAAAATGACCTATAATGTCTTGGAATGGGAGATGACCTTCCAAGCTTCAAATAAATTTTTGATGAACATGAAAGTTGTTCATATTGTCCTTAAGAACATTTGTGCTCTTGGGATCATCTCCGTTTTACCAACACACAAAAAGTTAGGTCTCAGTGCATTTCAAAATAGTCAGATGAATTGACTGATCAACTTTCCAAGTCCACAACCCATATCTTGATGAATTGATGATTGAGGACACTTAAATAAGTTCAAATATGTATGAAATGATGAGTTAAAGAACTTCCCTTGATTGTATTTGACCATGGGCTAAGGTTGCTTCATGAGCAATGCATTATGGATGATCAAATGAATTAGGGTTTCCTTGGGACACAAACCTCAAACCCTTTGACTTGATTTGATCAAAATGATGAATTGAGATGCTAGGGAGGCATATTTGGTGGATGAGAGCTTTGGGAACCATTTCCATGCTTTCCCTCATCTTCTCTTGGCCATATCATTGCACCAATGATCTCCTAGGAGCTTTGGGACCTTGTGATTGCTCAAGCTACAAACAAAAGATGTTAGTGACATATTTTTGTGCTTTTGGTTAGAAAATAAAAATGAGAAAAGAAATAATATACAATTCAAGCATGCTTGGTGATCTCAAACCAGCTCACAAGAGATCCCACCCAAAGGCAAAGGGAACCAAGATGCTTATGATCCTTGAGGCTTTGAAAATGCAATGTTATGATGCCATGAGGGATCTTAGGGCCAAAATTGGGGTCTTACAAGGTTCTTTAGAAAGATCTTTGTCATCTCTTTCTCCTCCAAGGAATGAGTGATCTGAACAGTCAATTCTCTCCATCTTTGCGCGTACTCTTTGAATGTCTCTTTATCTTTCTGAGACATAGACCTCAACTGGTCTCTATCAGGCGCCATATCCATATTGTACTTATATTGCTTGACAAAAGCCTCTCCCAAGTCATTGAAAGTGTGAATGCTTGCATTGTCCAATCCCATATACCATCTGAGCGCAGCATCGGTCAGACTGTCTTGGAAGTAGTGAATCAATAGTTGATCATTGTCAGTTTGGGTAGACATCTTGCGGGCATACATCACTAGATAACTGAGCAGACATGTGTTCCCTCTGTACTTTTCAAAGTCATTCACTTTGAATTTCATTGAAATCTTCATATTCAGAACCAGACATAACTCATCAGCACTCTTCCCAAACAAGTCCTTACCTCTCAATGTCTTCAATTCCTTGCGCAGCTTAAGAAACTGATCCTTCATTTCATCCATTTTCTCATAAACATCCGGACCCTCAGATGGCTCGGAATGATAAATGGTGTCCTCTACACGAGGTAAGGTGTGCACAACGGGAGGTGGCACAGACATGACCGAGCTAGATGTCGGCATGGAAGCAAAGGTAGGCGCAAAGCCTTCAGGCATGAAGTTCAGCGGCATTCCCCACGGGAATCCGACAGTCATAGCAGGTGCAAAGTGAGCGACAGCAGCAGGCATGGTAGAGGTGGTTACCTCTAAAATAACAGTCCTCTGAGGAGGAGGAATTACAGGTGTTGGAGAAGACTGGCTCTGAGCAGCCAACCCTGACTCCATCATGACATTCATTCGAGCGATCTCGTCCTTCAGCTCAATGTTCTCTTGCTCCAAATGTTCCATGATTCTCAAATGATTGGCACGAGTGTTGTACCGATGAGTCAGCTTGGCTGAAGCACAAAAGAAACACCAATGAGACATCTGGTGAAAGAGAAACTTGCTTATACAAATGATGCATGATATGCAATGCTTGTTTATTTATTTTTATTTTCAAGGAACTTACTATATCATTTGCGAATATATGTATATTTAACAATAATTGCAACAATTTGATATGACCACAAGAAATCTCTTTTTATTTATATAGTTGGAAGGATTATACTGAGTACAATTTCAGAAACCAAATAAAAATACAAGAGAAAAGGAGACCAGTCATCCTAAGGATCCCTAACAATAATGTCAGAAGATCTAGCTGCAGGCACGAACTTCCTCCGAATGCGTTGAATCTCGGTCTCGAAAGAAGCCTTCATCTGAGTCTTCTCGAGGACAAGCTGATCAATAATGTTCTTCCAAGCAACGGAAGGTTGAGGTATGCTAGAGGAAGATGAAACCTTTGCCTCTCTCTGTCTCTTTGTCACTCGGTCTTCAAGTAGCTCAATAAGTGCATCTTTGTCCTTAGACTCTAACTGCAACTCTTCACGCTTCTTGCTCAAAGCATGGAAACGCTCTTCCCATATATCCCTCTCTATCTTCATCTTTGCGAGTGCGTCTTCCAACTCCTCTACATCTTGGTTAGGGAGAGTTAATGGCTCAACCACAACCATAGACATAGGTCTTTCCCAAGGATAAGGCATCTTCAATTCCAAAGCTCTCTTCTTCATCCAAAGAGTGTAAGCTTCCAAAGCTACACAATTACGCAGACCAAGCTCAAATCTTCCTTTCCTATGCACATTATGCCAAGCATGCACAATCTTCTACTTCAAATGTTGGGGATCTTTACCCTCTTGATAGAAAATACCTTCTAACAAAGTGTTATTAGGTTTGTCTCTCAAGGGGAACCCAAGCTGACGACGAGCCAAAGCAGGGTTGTAGTTAATTCCTCCTTGTGTACGAACGAGAGGCACATTAGAGAATTCACCAAAACAATCAATAATCTCCAAACTACTCAAAGAAGGATCATACCAAACTATATCATCATTAATGAGAGACATAAGTCTCTGAGACCACCGTAGACATTGTTTGTTCTCCACAAAAGCATGTGTCTGAGGCAAGTGCGAAATAAACCACTTGTACAAAAGAGGAATGCAACAGACAATAGTTCCTCCACCCTTATAATTCCTTAGATGTAAAGAGAAATACATATCACCCAACAAAGTAGGCACAGGATTCCCAATCAAGAAGATTCTAATGGCGTTAACATCAACAAAATCGTAAATGTTAGGGAACAAAGCCAATTCATAAATGAGTAACACAAAGATAGCTTCAAAAGCGTCCACACTACCGGCTTGAGCAAAAGTAGTAGCTTCCTTGATGAGGAAATCAGATGGCAACCCAAACAATCCTCCTTTCTTCACCCAATGAGCCTCTATCTCAGACTTCTTCAAGTGAAGAGCTTCAGCAATGAGATTAGATCGGGGAATCTCCTCCAATCCATTAAAAGGTACTCTACTAGAAACATGTATTCCCAAGAGATGAGCATACTCCTCTAATGTAGGCACAAGCTGATAATCTGGGAAAGTGAAGCAATGGTAGAGAGGATCATAGAACTGCACTAACACACTCAAGAGTCCTTCAACCACATTAGCAGACAAGATAGACAGAAGCTTCCCATGACGTTGTTTGAAGTCCAAGGGATCTAATACAAAAGATGCTAGCTTCCTTAACTCTTTCAAGTCGGGACATCTAAAACTGTACTTCTTAGTGTTCCTTCGTCCACAATCCATGGTCTGAAAACATTTGCAAATAATACCTCAGTTCCTTGAAATTTTTGTGTGATGAATGTTATGATGCGCATGAATGTATGAATGCAACAATCATAAATACGGGATCACACACAAGGCAAACAAACAAAGGTCAAGGGATGAATCAAGTCATTGTCAAGATCAATCATCCATTTTGGTGGATTATGGTTTACACCTTACCAATACCTAAGTTCCATTGATATTGACAAGACTTGATTGGATCAACCAAGAAGCAAGGGTTTGTTGTAAGGCACGAGCATGGAGTCTGGGTAAGAACCATCCTAAAGGAGTGAACTAAGGATAAAAACCTGTAGATAATGTTCTAAAAAGTTCCCAGAGTCTTAATTGCATCCATCGGATATTACAGGTTAAGATGACTGACTCATCGACCCATAATATTCTCAAGAGAAACTCGTCCGAGTGTAGTATCGTGTAACAACTGTTATCAAGTCTACACTTGAACAGTCTCCGCACTACGTCCTAAATAGGCCAAGAGGGGGTAAATGTTCTACGGTCCTTAGCTTCTCGGACCCAAATTAGAGATAGTAATGCCTAACCATAAATACTTGTGTGATATTTCCAAATCCAAAAGAGTGTCCACTGAGCAGATGGATCTCAAGCCAACTTGTTAAGGACTACTCCACACAAGTCGAGCATGACTATACCGTCCTCCTATCTTAATTGCAGTCAAGTTCAGGTTAGAACTTATCTCACCATTCAGAGATCACCAAGCACAACAAGCAAATTATATCATACAAACAAATATACATATATCACATATATACGATTATATACACACAAAGAAGTAGGCTAAACCCACTAGAGACTACTCCCCAGCAGAGTCGCCATTTAATTTCTGTAGCGGTAAATTCATGATCGTCAAGCTATGGATAAGCAAGACATCAATAAAACCAAAGTCGCCACCGCGCTTTTATTATTTCCAAGGGAAAAAGGAAAAGTACGAATAAAACCCAAAAGTAAGAAGTTTTCAAATCAAAACTAATAAAATGTCAGAGATTACAGGTAAGGGGGTTGGTTACACAGAGGGAAGGTGTTAGCACCCAAAGTGTCATAGGTACTCCTAGGGAGCCCTTTTTTGTGTGCATATGTATTTTGTACAAAATGATGTATACAAAAAAATATAATGGGGTGATGAGAAAAGAATTCATTAATTATATTTTTTTTATTTGACAAGACCTTCAGACTTGTGCCTACGTACCAACATAAAAATGAGGGATCAAAACCTCGTAGTTCGTGATAGAAATTTCAAAGTGGATGCATTGCTTTTAATCAAAAATTAAGTTTGAAAGGCACAAGGGCCTAAAAAATGGTTTGAGTGAGTTAGTTCTTTTTGGCTTTTGAAATTTTAAGTCAAGTATAGTTAAGTCTATTTACAAGTTTGATTTAGAAAAGAATTTTGTAAATGCAATGACATAAGGCCAAGGTTTCTAATTTGCAAAATGGTCTAAGTTTAGAAAAAAACAATAGTACAAGCAAAGAAGATTTTTAAAAAGAGAGGGGGGAGATTTTGAGATTAAAGAAATGGGGAGAAGATGAAGAGGCTAATCCTAAGTATAAAATTAAAAGTTAAGAGTTGAAAAGATCTGACCAATGGGTAGCAATCCAATAGACAAGAATGTCATATAGAAACCCTAAATTCCCTTGGACATTAGCATCAAACAACACACAACGCACAATTATATCAATCTTGAAGAGCAAGGCATCAAATAAAGATAGCCACATACAAGCTTAGCCACTCCATGATCTTCTTCAAATTAGCCCATGTAACAGATGAATTCCACAAGTCACAGATTCAAAATAACAGCTTCACAATGATCATGTTGCAGATGAACTCAAAAGGGGTCTTCAAAGATATAGCAGATGAAGTTTCAATTGCAAACACTTGGTTTCACAAAAGTTGGCATTGGCTAAGTCCTTTAGCATAGGGATGTTGCCTAAATTCTAAGTCCAATTTGTCCAAGATCAAGTCAACAGTCCACACAAAAGTTTTTTTAGGGTTTTTTGTTCTTATTATGTACATTAATGGTCACAGACCACCCAAACAAACAAAATATGCACAAACAAGATATATCACACAATATGGTCCAAATGGACAAAGTGAAAATTGCATGAACATAAACAATTAGAATGGTATGAATAATGGCAGATGGATAAAAGACTAAAAATTAAATTGCATTAAAGTAAATGGCTTGAAATTAAATGTTAGTTGTTAATGAGTTAGAAGTTAGTATTGTTTTGCTTTTGCTTTTCATTTTAAGTCATTCTTTGGAGAACACTCAACCCACTTATCACAAGCATGGATCCTTGAACCAAGACATCTTCCAAAGGAAGGAAAAAAGGCCAAGTTTACACACAATACCATGAAAGAGGGGAGACTTACAATCTCACTAACTAGAATGCTATGCCTTTTTGTCAAAGGACCTTGGAGAAAAAATTTCAGAATTTTTAAAGACTTAACAGTATTTTTAAACAATTAAAAACAATCACAAAATCAATTAAATCATGAAAAATATTAATAATGATCCAAAAAATAATTTTAATTCAAAATATGAAAGAGGAATTTATTTAAAAAAATTTGGTGAAACTCTCATATTTTTTGGATCAATATTAAAATTAATTTGAATTAATGAAAATCAAATGAAATAAAGAAAAATCAAAAAAATGTGAGCCACTTGATCCCCCTCTTTATTGAGGTGGCAGATCAAGTGGACACAAACGCGCGTTCCATGATGGAACCTAGTCAGCGCGCCACATGCGTGGTAATCAAAACCAACGCCTAAGATTAAAATATTTTGAATGGATCATGTGGCTGGGAGATATGCCAACACACCGTCGGAGCCAGAGCTCCGGTTTTTTCTCCGGTGGACCTCACCAAACTGGTCCACCCTCAACCATTACCAAAATAAAAAAAGAGGACATGATCTGAAAGAAAGAATGGCGTAGAGCACGAATCTGACCTCAATTTCAACTAACTCCAAATATATAGAAAGATATGAGGAGTTAAATTTTAAGGTGTGTCAACTGAGTTGCTTCGATTTGACCTCTAAGCAACTCAATCTTCTGGCCTACATTGGTAGGACTTCAAACAACCAAAGATGCAAGAGAATTGATGAGAATTTAGTGAGAATCGAAGAGATGAAGTTTTCTGAAAATTACCTTCAATTTTGTACAGAACTTGATGTTGCTTGCTTCAAACTTGATCTGATCACACTTGAGAAGCTTGCAGAAGAGGTTTAGCAATGGTACAAAGCTTTGGATCCTGGAGTTCTTGAATCTCCAAACAGTGAGATTCAAACTCAATTTTCAAATTGAAAATTCTCAGGTTTTCCTTTGAAATGTGAGGGTTTGAATTGGGGGGAAAGTTGATGCGCAAGGTGTCTTTGAATTGAGCTCCAAGGTCCTGTATTTATAGCAATTGGGACTGATATTTGCACACTTGAAAAATTGCTTATTTTGGACATTTCATGCACAAGCTTGCATGGGCGTGTACAGTCCCATGAAGCAATCCAATTTGGTCCACTTGCATCTGTTCTGAAGTTCAAATGAGGCTTGGATGTCAAGGCAATGTGGAATGTGATTTTTGGCATTTGATTTCTTCCAATCATGCAGCTTTGTTAAAGCCATACGCAGACCTAGCAAACCTTGTCCAAAATGCATGAAATTAGGTTTTTTGGAAAGCTTAGATCATGGGGAACAACTTTTATGTTGAAGACTTTTTCATTTGGAACTTGGATCATGGTGAATTTGGAGGTGGAAGTTTGGAAATTTCAACATGTTGAAAAAATTTCTAAGTGTCAAGCCATATATCTCAATATTCCACCTTGCTTAACTTCTTATGTGAGCTTCAAATGAGAAACGTGTCTTCATCAAAGTTGTAGCTCTTTAAAATACCTTCAAAATAGTCACCAATTTCATGTAATTTGGATTAGAATGATAGAGTTATGCATTTTTGAAGTTTGGAAAAATCACTTGTTCAATGGTATAGGTCAAAAATGACCTATAATGTATCCTCATATCACATGCTCATAAAATTTGAATTAGCTCTCACTCCAAACATAAAAGTTGAATTATACATCTTGAATTTTATTGTGCAACTTGGAAATCTTTCATCTCATAAAAATCGAGCAAGTTATGGCCTTGGGAAGTTGACTTTCAAATTAGGGTTTAGACAAAATGACCTATAATGTTTCAACATAGAAAATGATTTTCCAGGCAAACCTAGCTCTAGGTCTCAACATGAAAGTTGTTTGTAATGTCATTTAGAGCAACGTTTCTCTTGGAATCATTTTCATATGGTGAAAATTGTAGGAGATGGGGTCTAGGGAGACCCAGTTTTGATTAGATGAATTCATCTGGCCAACCACCATCAACCAACTTGCTAACCTTCAATTATCTTGACTTTCCTAGCTCATGGTAGATCATATATGCATAATATGATGAATTTTGAAGTGTCCCTTGAGAAATTTGATCAATTGGTGAGATAGCTTGTTGGAGAAGTTACTCAAGATACCCAATCAAACTAGGGTTTCCAAGGCAAATCACCCTCAAACTCTTGAAGAATACTTGATCAATATAACATGTAGGAATCAATGTAACTCATATATGATACTTATAACCATTTGTGGATCAATCCATGGTTGTGCTCCTTGCCATGAGGTTCTCAAACCCTAGATATGAACTTGGTAAATCAATGGGATCATGCCCTACCTACAAAAGAGTTAGGCAAATGCAAAGACATATTTTTGGTATTTGGTTAGTAAAATGATAATATACAAGTATGATACAATCACATGGTGCTTGGTGATCTCTCCCAAAACAAGCCCAATTAAAGAGGGGTAAGGAGGATGCCAAGGTATGATCTCAATGCTAATGCAAATGATGAGATAACATGAGGGATCTTAGGGTCAAAATTGGGGTCTTTCAAGTCTTTCCATTGATTTATTTTCATGAAAAAATTCCCTCGTATCTCCAGCAGTTTTCAAGTCGTAACCTGGCCTACGCACAACTTTTATCCCCAGAGTTTGTGTCGCCCTAGGAAGTGTTCCTTACGGAATTAATTGTGCTTCTGTGGACTTTCGTTCTCTCCTGATTCTTTTCCTTTTTGGCAATATGTTCCCCATAAAGATTATTTTAACATTCATATCATATTCATCATGAGGTCTCTTAGGGACCAAAATTTGTTTCTTGATGTTGTTACTTAAGTCCATTCCACTGAGTTGATACGAAGATTTTAACCTTCACATCCTCAGCTATAATGTCCTTAAATATGGGCAGCTGTAAGACCCTTATTTTAACCCTAAGATTCCTCATGTTATCTCATCATTTGCATTAGCTTTGGGATCACATCTTGGCATCCTCTTTACCCCTCATTCATTTGGTTTGCATTGGGAGAGATCGCCAAGCACATTTGATTGTATCATACTTTATTTTCTTTTGTTTACTAACCAAAATACATAAAATATGTCTATGTGTAGCTTTGTTTCTTTTGTCCGTAGTGTGTATGTCCACTTGTGCCTCATCAAGCTCACAACTAGGGTTTGAGACCCTCATGGAAAGAGATCAATCAAGAAAGTTTCATAATGGTTATAAGTATCATATATGGATCCACATGTTCTTTATTTGTCATTTTGATCAAGAATTCATCAAGAGATTGAAGCATGTTTGCCTTGGAAGCCCTAATTCATCTAGGTATGTTATGTGACTTCCTCAACAAGTTTCTTCATTAATTGGTCAAATATATCAAAGGATACTCCATTATACATCATATAAAGTATATATGATCCTCCATGAGCCCCAAAGATCAAGATAACTTCAAGTTTGCAAGTTGGTTCAAAGAGGTTGATCAGAGAAAGTCAACGGGTCAAAACTGAGGTTCCCTAGACCCTATCTCCTACAATTGTTATCATATAAAAATGATTCAAAGAGAAAAGTTACTATTTATAAAAACAACTTTCATGTTGACATCAAGAGATAATTTTGCTTGGAAAGTCATTTTTTATGGTGAAAGATTATAGGCCATTTTATCTGTGCCCTAGTTAGGAGGTCAACTTCCAAGGACCATAACTTGCTCAATTTGTATGATATTAAGGCCATAAAATACTCATGATCAATTTCAAGATGTATTATCCAACTTTAATTATTTTATAAATGTCAAATTCTACTTGCAAGGGCATGTGCCAAGAGGAAACATTATAGGTCATTTTGGGCAATCACCATTTAGCAAGCAATTTTCCTCAACTTCTAAAATTCATAACTCCTTCATGCCAAATCCAAATTATGTCAAATTTGTGACCACATTTAATAGGAATTAAATATATACAACTTTTATGAAGGAACCATTTTCATTTGAAGCCCATATCAAAAGTTATTCAAGGTGGAAGTAGTGGTCATTTGACTTTGTACTTAGAAAACTTTCAACCATGTTTGATTTCTCCAACTTACACCTTAAAATTCAGCATGATCCAAGCTCCAAATGGAAAAGTCTTAAACATCAAAGTTGTTCCCCTTCATGTCACCTTTACAAAGAGTCCATGATCGTGGTATTTGGAGCATTTTACAAGGACCTGCGCATGGTTACATTTCATGGTCCCATTTGGATAAATCACATGACCAATTCTTATGTACAATTGCATGGCCTCATGTTAAGCTTTCAGCATCATTCATACACAATTATGGACCTTTTCTAATCATTTCACGAGCCTATCACATGCCCATGTAAGCATGCACTAACATTTCTATTTTTGACATTTTTTGGACTGGTGTAGAAATGAATCATAGAGCCTATATATACATGTTTCCTTGCCTAGAAGAAGGGGACCTTGCCTAAGCTTTGAAATTAAAACACCCTCACCTCCATTAAAGGATAATCTTGAAGTTTTTCAATTGAAAATTGAGTTTCAATTTCACTTCTATTTTGAAGTTGAAACCCCTAGAATCTAAGTCATTTGAGCTTCCATTTCACCTCTTGCAAATAAGTAGAAGCAAGCTCAAGCCAATTGAGAACTTTGTGGATGTTAATGTTGTACGACTCTTCTTAATTGGTAACCCAGTACCCACATTACTTGGAGATACCTACCATTCTATACATCACGGGACTAAGAAAGGTGGTGGAACCATTCTTTGTTGTGCACCTCTCTTATATAAGTGGTTTATTTCTCACTGACCCGGATCCAGGCTCTTCAGGGAGAATCCACAGAAGCTTAGATGGTCTTAGAGGTTCATGTCTATTGATCAAGGTAATATACATTAGTATGACCCCTCCTATGATATTGGAGTAATTATTGATAGTTGTGGTGAATTTCCTAATGTACTTCTCCTTGGTGTACATGAGGGAATTAATTACAACCCCATCCTTGCCAGACGCCAATTAGGATATCCTATGGCAAATAAACTTGATAACCTTCAGTTGTCAGGTTTCTTTTACCTCAACGAAGAAAAGAGTCACGGTTTGAATGATATAATCATACCTGCTTCGCGCAGCATTCACAGGAAAGGAAAAACCGATTAAGAAGAAAGAATTATGTTGCTTTTGATCCCTACACCCAATGGGTTTGTGCTAGAGCCAGTGAACTTAAGATGCCCTATGCTCCTGAGAAGCCCTCATTCCCTTATGTTATAACATCATGATCCACCATTCCTATTGAGAATAGGGAAGAGTTTCAAGAAATTTTGGATAAGTTAAAATTGGAAAGAGACACTAGGGAAGGCAAGTACCATTTCTTGAATGATAAGAAGATGAAGATGGAGCAGCATCTAAAGGATAAGGATGATTTAATTGAGATTCTGGAACAACAAGTTGTGAAGAAACAGGAGGAACAAGAAGGTTTACTTCTCTCTAAAGTCCAACCATTTTATGAGTACTCCAGCATACCTCCCACCTCAGGTTCTTGGAAGGGAATCATCAACAAGCTTATGATCGAGAACGCTCAGCTAAAGAGGCAGAAGAGGAAGCATCAGCCAGTAGTAGGACCTTCTACAGACGGGATTCCTTAGGACTCATAGACTTAGCTGTTTTCCTTTTGTATTGTTTAGGATTATTTAAATTGTATTTCATCCTTTGTAATCCCTCAATTGTTTAATAAAAATAGGTTTTTGTTTAGCTTATACCAAATTTTGTCTCTATAATATTTGCAATAAATTATTGAGTTTCTTAAAAATTAAAACTGATCTTTTGCATATGCATATCATGCATCATTCAAGCACAAGTTCATGCATTTCAAGAAACTTACACGTGTCTTCTCCCTCCAATAGTCAAACTGAATCGCTAGTACAATACTCGAGCCAATCATCAGAGAAGGATGAGTCAACTTGAATAAGAAAATCAAGATCTAACGGAGGAAGTAATCACCTTGAAAGACAATTTGGAAAGGCTTACTGCTATGATGGAGACTTTGGTGGCTGCTCAGAATTAGTCATCGAACAATTCTCAAGATCCAGTTCAACAAATAACAATCTTTGAGAACGTCCCGACTCCCATTCCAGTGGTGCCCTTCAATGATCAACAATATCACATTCCACGCGGTTTCCCTTGGGGCATGCCTCAAGGTTATATGCCAACTGGATACCGCCCTCAAAATACTGAAGCTTCAGTAGTGACTGTTGTGATGTTTGTACCTCATCCAGTGATGCATACGACTCCTTATAATGAAGAAAACATTTATCACGTTGCTCCAAGTGAAGTTGTGGGAGTAGATGAAAGTTTATAGGGATTTCAAGATCAGTTCTTAGAAATGCAAAGGAAAATAAACGCTCTTCGAGGTAAGGATCTTTTTGGCAAGATCGCTTCTGAACTCTGTTTAGTTCATAATATTCAAATTCCGCCCAAATTCAAAGTACCAGATTTTGAGAAATACAAAGGAAGTTCATATCCTCAAAGTCATTTGGTGATGTATGATAGGAAGATGTCCACTCGGACTGACAACCATCAACTTCTGATCCACTACTTTTAAGATAGTTTAACTAGTGTCGCTCTTAAGTGGTACATGGGCTTGGACACCGGGAAGATCCGTACTTTCAACAACCTTGGTGAGGATTTTGTTCGTCAATACAAATATAATATAGATATGGCTCTGGAAAGAGATCAACTCCGGGCCATGTCTTAGAAAGACAAATAGAGTTTGAAGGAATATGCTCAAAGGTGGCGTGAAATTGCTGCACAAATTTGCCATCCACTTGAAGAGAAAGATATTACTAAAATATTTTTGAAAACTCGGATTTCATTCTACTATGACCGCATGATCTCCAGCACACCCAGTGATTTCACCGAGATGGTAAACATGGGCATGCGACTTGAGAAAACAGTCTGAGAGGGACGCTTGATTAAGGAAGACGGTGCTTCTAGTCATGTTAAGAAATTCGCCAATAATTTCTCCAAGAAGAAAGAATCGGATGTTAGGGTCGTTTCATATGGAAGACAAAGAAGAAAGTATCAACATGTTGCATTCGTTTCACCAATCATTAATCCACCAATGGTAGTGCTAATTTATCAGCCACAATTATCGCATCAACATGAACAACAATATCCTCAACAACATCAGCAACAACAACATGTTCAGCAACAACCATCAAATCAACATCATCAACAAGCTCCATAATAGGTTCGCTCTCAATTCAACAATCAAAATCGTATTCAAAAAAGGCCACAGTTTGATCCTATCCTAATGTCCTATGCAGAATTATTTCCTGCACTGCTGGCTAAAAAGCATGTCCAGGCAAGGTCTCCACCACCCGTGCCAAAGGACCTTCCTTATTGGTACAAGGCAAATCAATTGTGTGCTTACCATCAAGGGGCACCAGGACACAACATTGAAAACTGTTTTGGTCTAAAGTCAGATGTTCAGAGTCTCATCAAGAGTGGTATCCTTTCATTTAAGGATATAAACCCCAATGTTCAAGTTAATCCTCTATCACAACATGGTTTAGCCTCAGTTAACATCGGATATGGTTACCCAGGCAGTTTTTGGATCTATGATGTACGGTTGTTGGGTGAGAACTTAGTAAAGAAACACGCCAGATATAACAAGAATGGTTTTATGCCTCCACATAACTACGCCTCTTGCAGGGTTTGTTTCAGGAACTATCAAGGATGCCTAACTGTTGTAACGGATCTCTAGGATCAGATGGACCAAGGATACATTGTTGCCTACCAAGCCAAAGATTATAATCAGGTCAATATGGTCAATAGTGACAACTAAGTGAATGTCACAGTTCCTCAGTTCAACGACTCCGAGCCTATACATATTACTTACGATAGTCGAAAGACTTTGTCACTCCTCTGGTCATTAACTTACCAGACCCAGTTCCCTACCAATACAATAAATTCATGCCTTACAAGTACAATGCTACAATGACTGAGAATGGAAAGGAGGTTCATCTACCCTCCATTATTAATGTAACTAATGTAATTAGGGTCACAAGGAGTGGGTGTTTATTTTCAAAAAGGACTGAGGATATCGTAGCAGGAAAGCAGGCTCATGTTGAGATCCCTTTTGAACCAGTTGGCCAATCTGACAGCATGAATCCGAAAAGTGATGATGATGAGGTGTTGAAGATCATCATGAAAAGTGAATACAATATGGTGGAACAATTACTGCATACACTTTCCAAGATATATGTGTTATCTTTGTTGATGAACTCTGAGGCTCACCGTGAAGCTTTGCAGAAAGTCTTAGAACAAGCCTATGTAGACCATGATGTGACAGTCGGACAGCTTGATGGTATCGTTGCTAACATCACGACCTGTAACAACTTGAGTTTCAGTAATGAAGCGCTCCCTGAAGAAGAAAGAAATCATAACATGGCACTAAATATCTCAATCAACTATGTTAGTGGATACAGGCTCATCTCTCAATGTCATGTCAAAGTCGACACTTTCTAGAATTTCTTTTCAAGGTGCTCCTATGAAGAGTAACAGGATCATTGTCAAAGCTTTTAATGGTTCCAGGAAAACAGTCATTGGAGAAGTCGACCTTCCTATGACCATCGTTAAGGTGTAAGTGCTAAGCATTTGTTAAGGCTATCTTCTATGTAAGGTGTAACTGACTTAAGTCCATCATCTTCCATTATGGGCGTCAAGAATAGTTTTATTATTTCAATATGTTCCTCTTTATTCAACTCTCTTATGCATTCGTCAATGATATCAATTACACAACAAGATTCGTCCATGGCGTGTGCTTTCAGAAATTTGGATAGGATAAACTCTACCTTCTCATCACCTACTTCAAAAGTCATTTTTCCTTTTTTTACATCTATCATGGCTCCAGCAGTTGATAAGAATGGCCTTCCTATAAGGATATGAATTTCTTCGTCCTTCTTAATATCCATTGCAAGAAAGTCAGTAGGGATATATAGTTATCCGATTATAACTGGGATATCTTCTAATATACCTATTGGGTACTTAACTAATTGATCAACCCGTTGAAGGGACATCCTAGTTGGTTGCATGTCTCATAGGTTTAATCTTTTACAAACTGCTAAAGGCATCAAACATACGCTTGCTCACAAACCCAGTAATGCTTTGTCTATAACATGTCTTCCTAGAACACATGGTATAGAAAACTTTCCAGGGTCTTTCTGTTTCTTGGCTAATTTGTTTTCAGCAATCACATTGCATTCTAATGGTTTGGGATCATCGAGCTTGTGCTTGTTTGTTAAGATGTCTTTTAGGAATTTGGCATATGATGGTATTTCGGTAATGGCTTCAGTGAAGGGTATCTCAATGTGAAGTTTTTCTATCATTTTCCCGAACCTCTTGTATCGGGTGTCTTGTTTTATTTGTTTAAGTCTTTGCGGACATGGGATCGGTGGTATATAGGGTGGCGGTGTTACATATGTTCGATTCTCTTGGTTATCATTCACTGCTTCCTTATCTTTAATATCCTTCTCTCTTTGTTTTTCACGTTCTACAGGTTCCTCTATTTATTTTTCTAGGGTAGTCACAACATTTTCTTTTGGTGGTTCTGGAATTTTAGGCCCATCGCATTGAGTTCCGCTTCGCAACGAAATAGCGTTAGCATGGCCTTTAGGGTTAGGTTGAGGTTGTCCAAGGAACAATCCTCCTGGTGTAGCCTGAACGGCTTTTTATTGGGATACTTGAGAAATTTGGGTTTCCAACATCTTGTTGTGGGTTACCACATAATCAACCTTGTTTACTAATTGTGTAATCAGTTCATTAATATGGATGTTTTGGTTCATGAATTCTTTATTCTGCTGAGTTTGAGTCGTGATAAAATCTTCCACGATTTTCTCAAGGTTTGACTTCTGAGGGGCAGTTTGTATTGGTTATGTTGGTCTTTGGGTTTGGAAACATGTTGGTCTTTGAGGTGTAGAGTTTTGGGGGAAAACAAAGTTATTATTCTTATAAGAGAAGTTTGGGTAATTCCTTCATCCAGGGTTATAAGTGTTCGAATAGGGGTTTCCTTGGACATAGTTGACCTGATCTGGGTTTGTTTCAGCTAGTAGACTGCATTTAGCAGTCACATGTCCTGGTGTTCCACAGATTTCACATCCGGGTTGTACTGCAGCTACGGTAGTTGTAGGGTTTATGACTAAGCTTTCGACCTTTTGGGCTAGGGCATCCATTTTGGCGTTCATATGGTATAGGATGCTAACCTCATATATACCTCCTTTAATCTCTTTCTTCTCTACTTGTGTATGCTTTGTACCCCACTGATAATGGTTTTGAGCCATGTCCTCAATGAGTGTGCATGCCTCAGGGTAAGTTTGTTCATTAGCACACCGCCGACGGCAACGTCGATAATCATCTTTGTGTTGTAGAGAAGTCCATTGTAGAAGTTGTGGATGATTAGCCATTGTTCTAATCCATGATGTGGACAAGCTCTTAATATCTCTTTGTACCTTTCCCAAATGTCGAAAAGGGACTCACATCATGTCGAGTGAATCTGGTAATTTGGTTATGTAGGACGACGGTCTTACTAGGTGGAAAGTATCTAGCAAGGAATACTTTCTTTAGGTTATTCCAAGTAGTGATGGAATTAGCTTGAAGGGAATCTAGCCACAATTGCGCTATGTCTCTGAGGGAGAAAGGGAATAAATGTAAACACATCGCCTCAAGAGCAGCGTTATTTAATTTTAGTGTGTCGGCTAGTTGAATGAAAAAATTTAGGTGCTAGTTTGGGTTCTCTGTTGGGAGGCCAGCGAACTGGTTATGTTGCACGATTTGCAACAAAGCAGGTTTCAATTCAAAGTTGTTAGTTGTAATAGTTGGGTTGAAAATACTTGAATGAGGTTCTTCATTAGAATGTAAGGAAAACTCTTTGAGTGGCCTACGGTTTTGGTCTTCTTCTATTGCTCTTTTGATTCATTGGAGCAAAATTCAAGCTCTTACATATCTTTCTGCTCAACTATTGGATCTTCTAATGTTTCGGTACTGTGAGTTCTTCTCATTGATCGACAAGGGTTGCCTTAATCTAGAAGGTGTAACAACATGTTATAAAATTTTACGGTATTGGTCCTCGACAACAGTGCCAAAAACTTGATCGCGATTTTATGAGCCTATCGGATTACCTAACTGCAAGTTTAAAGTCTATCGCTTAGTTTTAAAAGATATTGATCCTACAGAGACCTAACTATTAATCAATCGTTTCTAGTTGCTACGGTGTTTATCTAAGGCAAATGAATTAAGAAAAGGAGAGATGAAATAAATAACTTTAATAAATTCAGACAAGTAATACTGGAATATGGCTCTCATCAAGCAATAATACTCTTGATTGTTTCTAAATAGGATTACTATACGGGGCAATGTTTTCTACTTTGAAAAGAATTTAATTAAATAGGAACATTCACTTTCGCGTATTCATAACTGGATTTGACTCTCTAATTTATATTGTCAATTGTCACGTGTGACCGGCTCTTATTGCATATTAGACTCTTTACTCAGTTGAAAAGTAATTTTGATTAGAAAATTTAACTTAAAAGGGTTTCGGGCTTTCGCTCAGGTAACCGAATCCTAAACCTATAAATGCATCCGCAAATAGTTTTAAAACCTCTTTCTTAAAATATTAGACTTTCTTAATTAATTAACAAAGTACTTTCGCGGTATTCGTTAATAAAAAACAAACAATTTTATTCTTTAGTGTCGGACGACTTTTGATCTTACCTGACGTTTTCACTGCTCTACTTTCGTAGTAACCGATGAAATTGAGTTCAGAAAAATTATATTAAAACCAAAACAACCCACAATTGTAACCCTAAAGAAACGGCAGTTAGAATACCGCCAAATGACGGTCCTCACATTCTAGCATCAATAAATTAGCTGGACATGTCTATGAAAAGTATAAAAACATAGATTTGAAACTTAGAAGTAAATATTTCGGAAAGGTAATTGAATGGAAAATAGAGATTTAGAAATTAGCTTTGAAGACGAAATAACAACAAGAACATACAATTAACAAAAGTAAAGCAATACGGTGCGAGAAATTAGACTTGAAAATAAAAGAAGAAGTGTGAGACGAGGAAAGTAAAGTGAGAGTAAATAAACAAAGCGATATAATAAAAATGCGTAATATATTAAAAATATACTCCAAATGGAGGCTTGAATCTGGTACATAATAAATTGCTAAAGACTTATAAAGAAATATAAATGACATCAAGATTAAACTTTGAAATATTAAAGTGCTTCAAACTTCGTACAAACTCAATGCTCTCTGGTGCTATAACCCCTCGATGTGACGAGTTATAACTTTAATCGGTAATTCTAGTGCTTAAGATTGTGCTAAGCTTGGATGCCTTGAAAAATGGAGTTTTTCAGCTATTTATAGTGTTCCAATGTCCAAAATATCAAGTGGAACGTTTCTACATTCGTGGGAGAGAAAGTAGGAGTGCATGGGGTGAGTGGGAGATCAAGTAAGCCCACTTTCCAACCGACTGACTCTTACAAAGGATGGAGAACGCCATACCAGGGTGGTGAATGCCACCTTCCCAAAGTGTGGAAGAATTTGTCAATTGGTCGTTGGTGAGTGGGACACGTCATTCTTTTTATGGATTTCTCCATGGCGAACGCCACGTAGGTCGCCTTGAGTGTAATTTCTCTTTTTTTTCTTTGTTTTGCGTCTGAATCGCTTCGTTTCTTCGTACATGGCACCTATATGGTCAAATACCTGAAATACAGACAAAATACCTATATAACACTAGAAATAGAGGTAAAACAATAATAAAACATGTACAAAACGAGCCAAAATAACTGTGTAATTTGGTGTTATCAAATCTCTCCAGGGCTCATGCGATGGTAGGTCGTCTCAAGTGAATGGTATGGCCAAGCTTTGTCAAAATTCATCTTGAGGTGAATCTCTTTAAAGACCCAGCAGACTAGGGCAACTATAGGATACTGCAGCGACAAGCCCTCTCAATACTTCCAAGATACACATACAAGCTCTGTCGTACATCAACAATCGTCAAGTTCGAAATGAGTATCGGGAAGTCATGTTAAGGTAATACGCTACCACCTTTTGGCAAATAGTCTGGTTACACGAACAACCTCTCTAAGTCATAACCACCCATGACCCACCTCAAGGGAACTTGGTTAAATATTCAAGTCAACGCATAACTCATCGTCATGCACCAATCATGTCGTTTAACTTTATCATTTAATCATCATATCATCTCATTCATCTGGCATATTCCCATAACATGAATTTGGACTCCTCACAAAAGTCCAATCTTACTTGGCCCCTCACAAAAGCCCAACCTTACTTGGCACCTCAGGAAAGCCCAATTTTCCTAGCCTCACTTGGCATTTACCCAAAAAACCCGATCTTATTTGGCACCCAACATTCATAATCAAAGAGCTCGACCTCACCCAATGTCTCAAGAAGCCCAAACCTATCCTCATTAACAATTCCAAAACACAGCCTTCAAAATCCACTTTCTAAAGGTGCCGCTTAACTCTTCACCAAAAGAAAATAAGCCTTATTATTCAAAATAATATATCACCCATGGATGAATCATTCACAACATCGCATCCATGCATCTATCACGCATATCATATCCATGGATGTTGAGCATTACGCCATACAAAATCTAAACATGCATACATAACAAAGCATAATATGCATACTGTAAGACCCCAAATTCGACCCTAAGATCCCTCATGTTATCTCATCATTTGCATTGGCTTTGGGATCACACCTTGGCATCCTCCTTACCCCTCATTCATTGGGTTTGCATTGGGAGAGATCACCAATGCCCATTTAATTGTATCATACTTTGTTTTTCTTTGTTCACTAACCAAAATACCAAAAATATGTCTATGTATAGCTTTATCTCTTTTGTAGGTAATGTGTACATCCACCAATGCCTCATCAAGCTCACATCTAGGGTTTGAGACCCTCAATACAAGGATATCAATCAATAAATGGTTCACCTTGTCTCTAGATATCATATATGGATCCCCATGATCTTCATTTATCATTTTGATCAAGAAATCATCAAGATTTTGAAGCTTGTTTGCCTTGGAAACCCTAATTCATTTGGGTATCTTGTGTGACTTCCTCAGTAAGTTTCTTCATCAATTGGTCAAATATTTCAAAGGTTGTTGCATCTTACATCATCTTATGCATATATGATCCTCCATGAGCCCCAAAAAGCAAGAGAGCTTCAAGTTGGTTCATGATGGTTGACCAAAGAAAGTAAACTAGTCAAAACTAGGGTTCACTAGACCCTATCTCCTACAATTTTTGCCATATTAAAATTATTCCAAGAGAAGCGTTACTCTTTATGACATTCCAAACAACTTTCATGTTAAGGTCAAGATCTAGTTTTGCTTGGAAAGTCATTTTTTATGGTGAAATATTATAGGTCATTTTGTTTGTGCCCTAGTTAGGAGGTCAACTTCCAAAGGCCATAACTTGCTCAATTTTTATGAGATGAAGGCCATCTAAGTTTCATGATCAATTTCAAGATGTACTGTCCAACTTTTATTCTTTGAGAAACTTCAAATTCAAAATTAAATGGAATGTGCCAAGAGGAATCATTATAGGTCATTTTGGGCCATTACCATTGAACAAGCAATTTTTCTCAACTTCTAAAATGTATAACTCCTTCCTTCCAAATCCAAATTAGGTAAAATTTGTGACCAAATTGAATAAGTTTGAAATAGCTACAACTTTTATGATGGAACTTTTTCCATTTTAAGCCCATAGAAAAAGTTATTCAAGGTGGAAAAAGTAAACATTTGACTTGGTACTCAGAAAAATTTCATTTATGTTTGATTTTCCAAACTTCCACCTCAAAATTCACCATGATCCATGCTTCAAATGGAAAAGTATTCAACATGAAAGTTGTTCCCCTTGATCCCACCTTTCCAAAAAGTCTAATATCACCTCATTTGGCCAAGGATTGAATAACTTGCGCATGGCTTTTCTTCAAGGTTCCATTTGGATGAATCTCATTACCATTTCCCATTTCCAATTGCATGACTTCATGACACACTTTCAGCATTGCTCATGATCAATTTTGGACCTTTTTACATCACTTCATGGGCGTATCACACGCCCATGCATCCATGCAAGTGAGAATTACTATTTTTGGAATTTTGATGGAAGTGTGTAGAAAGCAAATGTATAGCCTATAAATACAACCCCTTCTGCTCAGAATTGGGGACACCTTTGCCCAAGCTTTGGTCCTGCAACCTTACCCTTCACCATTAGAGGATAAACTTGAAGGTTTTCAATTGAAAATCGAGTTTCAATTTCACTTCTATTTTAAAATTGAAACTCCAAGAATCCAAGCCATTCCTTGATTCAATTCACTTCCTGCAAGCTTCTGAAGTCAAGCCAATGCCAATTGGAAGCAAGTTCAAGCAAGATTCAAGCTCCCTCGAAGGTGATTTTTCAGAAACTTTCTCTCTTAGATTCTCTCTCAATTCTTCACCATTCTCTTTGATTTTTGGTTGGTTGAAGTCCTACCAATGTAGGCAATAAGATTGAGTTGCTTTGAGGTCAAATCGAAGCAACTCAGTTCATGATCCACAAAATTCAAATCCCTGTATCTTTTAATATACTTGGAATTGGAGAAAATTGAGGCCAAATTCGAGCTCCTGAGCATTTTCTATTTGAAATAGTGTCCTTGTTTTTCATCTTTCATTAAGTTGAAGGTGGACCAGCCCGATGAGGTCCACCGGAGAAGATGACCGGAGCCCTAGCTCCAGCGGTGTAATGGCGTGTCTAGAACCATTTGATCATCATCTCATGTTTTAATCTCAACCTTTCCTTTTAATTACCAAGTGTGTGGCGCAGTTGACTAAGGTGTTTGTGGAATGCGCGCACTTGGCCATCAAAGTTACCACCTCAATTAATGATGGAGATCTGATGGCCCTTATTTTATTTTATTTTTTGATTTTTCACTTAATTTCTTTATTTTGTTTAATTCATAGGAATTTCATTTTTAATCCAAAAAATATGGGAATTTCACCAAAAATCTTTAAATATTTTTCTCTTCCATATTTTGAATTAAAAAAAAAATTGGATTGATTTTGATATTTTTCATGAATTAAATTTTTTTTGCATATTTTTAATTGTTTAAAAATACTTCTGACTTTTCAAAAATAATGACATTTTTTGTCTAAGGTCCTTTGACCTTGTTTGACCTAAGATTAAATCCCTTGGCCATTTATTTGGTGTTTTGGATGGATTTTAGGTTTTGACCAAGGTAGAATGTATTTTAATTAGAACTTTTAATTGATTAAATGTTTAAAAATATTGTTGAGCCATTTTTATGGTCTTGTGATGTTTGACTTTCTGTTTGGGTCTTGGTCAAGGTTGATTTGACTTTTGTTTGATCAAAACCATTAGATTTAGGAGATTGATGAAATGTACATTTCATCTTCCAAAATGAATGGATGGTATTGATTTGATGAAATTCCTCCCTTGATCAATTTGTGTTTCTACCTTCCCCTCCCTCTTCATCTTCATCCCTATTCTTTCTCATTCCCTCATTTGACCAATGTAATCTCTAATTTCTAAAGGCTAATTGATTCATCAATGACCTTGTGTCAGATGAATCAATACAAGTATGATTGAGATAGGTCCCTTCCTCTTGATCTTTTATTTTAGTGTGTGGTATGTTTTAGGAGTTTGGTCCTTCATACCAAATCTTTAACATGCATTAACACCTAAATTTTTATTTTCCGACCTCAGATAGTTGTGACTTCTACATAAGTCCAATTAAGATTGCTTAATATTGAGCTAAATTTGACTCTCAAGGCATAGCATTCTAGTAAGTGAGATTGTAAGTCTCCCATTCTTCATGGCATTGTGTGGAGACATGACCTTTTTTCCTTTCATGAGAGCTAGTGGCATACTTGTTGAATTACCGAAGTTGGAGCCCTCCTCATGGAAGATGTCTTGGTTTAAGGATTCATACTTGTGAATGGATGGTTGAGTGTTCTCCAAAGAATGATTTAATCAATTAAAAATCACCATTAACACTTGACTAACTTTTAACTAACATTTGACTAAGTCTTATTAATATTGCTTTACTTTCAAGTCATTTACTTTATGCAATTTAAATTTCAGTCATTTATCATTCATTGCCATTTACATTTCATATAACTTGTTTATGTTTATGTCATTTTCACTTCGCTCATTTAGGCCATATCTTGTGATTGTATATATTGTTTGTGTGTTTTGTTTTTGTTTATGGTATTAGGACCTTAAAATACTTAATAACAACAAAAAACCTTAAAAAACATCTAGTGGATTGTTGATCTTGATCTGAACTTTTGGACTTAGGATTAGGCAACATTCCTTGTGCTAAAAGGACTTGGTCAATGCCAACATTCTGAGACTGAGCTATTGTAGACTGAGCATTCATTTGATACAAGCCTTGGGATTTGTTTGAACTCATTTGTTACCCTGTCTTTATGCTTAATTGCTATTTTGATCTTGTGTCTGATGCTTTGTTGTGAGTTGATCAAGGAATATTTCATTTGATACATGGGAAGACAATGAAGATTGCTAGCTATTGGAGTTGCTTGCTTGGATCTGACTATATTTATTTGATGCCTTGATCTTCATGATGTTTGGATATTGATCATTGCTTATTGATTATTGCTTGATTAAAGTCCATGGGAAAATGGCTTTCTATATGACATTCTTGTCTGTTGGATTGCTTCCCATTTGTCAGATCTTTTCAACTCTTAACTTTTAAATTTGTGCTTAGGATAGCCTTTTCATCTCCTCCCATTTCTTAAATTTCAAAATCTCTCCCTCTTTTCAAAAACCTTCTTTGCTTATGATTTCAAACTTAGACCTTGTTTTAATGGTTAAAAACTTTGGCCTTATGCCGTTGAATTTTCAAACTCTTTCTTAAATCAAATTTGTAAATAAACTTAATCATATTGACTTAAAGTTTCAAAAGACAAAAAGAACTAATAACTCCACTCAAACTTTTGGCCCTTTGTGCCTTTTCTTATTAAACTTTTGTTAAAAACAATTCACCAACTTCTTTGAAATTTTTACCACGAACTACGAGGTTTTGATCCCTCATTTTTATTTTGGTACGTAGGCAAAAAACCGAAGGTTTTGTCAAACACAAAAATATAGTAAATAAATTCTTTTCTCATCCCCCACACTCTATTTTTCTCAAACATCTTTTATACCAAACACACATGCACACATAAAAAAAGGGCTCCCTAAGAGTACCTAGGACACTTTGGGTGCTAACACCTTCCCTCTGTGTAACCAACCCCCTTATCTGTAATCTCTGGAAATTTATTAGTTTTGATTTTAAAACTTCTTATCTTTGGGTTTTCTTCGTACTTTTCCCTTTTCCTTTGGAAACAGTAAAAGTGCAGTGGCGACTCTGGTTTTATCGATGTCAAGTTTATCCATAGCTTGATGGTCATGAATTTACCACTACATAAATTAAGTGGCGACTCTGCAAGGGAGTAGTCCTCAGTGGGTTTAGCCTACTTTTTTTGTGTGTATATATTTGTATATTTGATTTTTGTATATTTGTTTGTGTGATATAATTGGTATGTTGTGCTTAGTGATATCTGAGTGGTGAAATAAGTTCTAACCCGAACTTGAGTGCAATTAAGATAGGAGGATGGTATAGTCATGTTCAACTTGTGTGGAGTAGTCCTTAACAAGTTGGCTTGAGACCCATCTACTCAGTGGAGACCCTTTTGGTGTTATTGATGTCACACAAGTTATTTGTGGATAGGCATTACTTTCTCTGATTTGGGGTTCGAGAAGCTGAGGATCGTAAAACATTTAACCCAACTTTGCCTATTTAGGATGTAGTGAAGAGACTGTTCAGGTCAAGACTTGATGACAGTTGTTACGCGATACTACACTCAGACAAGTTTCTCTTGAGAATATTATGGGTTGATGAGTCAGTCATCCTAACCTATAATATATGATAGATGGGATCAAGACTCTGGGAACTTTTTAGAACATGATCTACAAATTTTTTTATCCTTTGGGATGTTTCTTAAGTTGACTCCATGCTCGTGACTCACAACAAACGCTTGGATTCTTAGTTGATTCGATCAAGTCTTGTCAATATCAATTGAACTTGGGTGTTGATAAGGTGAAAACCATAATCCACCAAAATGGATGATTGATCTTGATGATGGATTGATCCATCCCTTAAACTTTGTTTGTGTTTTCCTTGTGTGTGATCCCTTGTTTGTGATTGTTGCACTCATGCATACATGCGCATCATAACATTCATCATAGAAAAATGAATTTCATGGAACTAAGGTCTTATTTGAAAATATATTTAGACCATGGATTGTGGATGAAGGAACACTAAGAAGTGCAGTTTCAGGTGTCCTAATTTGAAAGAGCTAAGGAAGTTGTCATCATTTGCATTATATCCCTTGGACTTCAAGCAACGCCATGGGAAGCTGATCACACTGAATTACATCGTGTTTTTGACTCGGATTTCACATGTTTATTAGGACTTTATTATCATTTTGTTTGTATTATGCTCTCTTTTATCTTGTTTTCAGATATTTAGCACTTTCGGACCCTTTTGGAAGAAACGAAGCAAAAAGACCTAAAATTAGGGTTTTTCGGCAAAAATTGTACACATGGCGGCCGCTATAGGAGAAGCCATGACTCACCAGCCCTCAACCAGGAGGTAACCGCCGCGTTCCCATGATCTTTCCCATTTACACACATGGCGGGCGCCATGAAGGGATGGCGGGCGCCACCTTTGGAAATCGCGTTCCCACTAAGGAGAAGTTGAAGGGCATCATGGTCTTTGCAAGCTGCTGAAATCCTCTATAAATAGTTCGTTCCAATTCATTTTCAAATCATCCAACTTAGTTTACAACACTAAGCCTATATTTATCATTTGTAAAAGCGGTAATCCGTCACATCGGGGGGTTATCGCACCTTAGTGAGATTGAGTTGGGTCACTTCGAGTTGTTGTCGTCTTTAGCTTCAGGAGTCGGAGGTTTATTTTTGTACCATATTTAAAGCCCTCCGTTTGGAGCAGGTTCTTATTTATCGCTTTTATT
Source organism: Lathyrus oleraceus (assembly GCF_024323335.1). NCBI lineage: Eukaryota > Viridiplantae > Streptophyta > Magnoliopsida > Fabales > Fabaceae > Lathyrus > Lathyrus oleraceus. The sequence continues at coordinate 252,948,619 of NC_066583.1, forward strand.
TATTTATTTTCCGCACTCGCTTTACTTTATTTATTTTCCGCACTCGCTTTACTTTACTTATTTTCCGCACTCGCTTTAGTTTATTTATTTTCCGCACTCGCTTTACTTTATTTATTTTCCGCACTCGCTTTACTTTATTTATTTTCCGCACTCGCTTTACTTTATTTATTTTCCGCACTCGCTTTACTTTATTTATTTTCCGCACTTTACCCCCTCTTTACGCCTCACATTCTAAAACAAACTTTTCATCATGATCAATACCGTTGTGTTTGTTTGTGTTACCATGTCTGGATAAATCTTTTAAAGGTTAGAATGTAAGGATCGCGGTTACAGAGATGTTTCACATATTGAATCTGTAGAAATACTTTAAAGGCTGTTTTGATTTTTAACTTGAGTTTTCTGAAACAAACTTGGTTAGTTTTAACTATTCGAGGAGTGCGAAAGCACCCTGGCTTAGTAACTAGGAATTTTTATCACTTTAAGGAAAAACTATTTTTGAAACTGTTTTCAGACGCGTTGATAGATTTAAAATCAGGAAACTCCTTGGGTAAACTTTCCAAATCAAAATCACTTTTCAACTAAGTTTACGAGTCTTATTTCTTAAAAATAAGTTTACTACTTTAGCGTTCTGCGCACCTTTTATAAGTGACAATAAAGGGCCTTAATTTAAGGGTAAACTTGATTCTGAATATGCGAAAGCGACAGTTCCTGTTAAATGGATTCTTTTCAAGAGTAGAAAATATTGCCTCATAAGTAGTTCTATTTAGACAATCGAAACATCACTTAACTGACGTGAGATACATTCTATAAGACCCTAATTTTGACCCTAAGATCCCTCATGGCATCATATCATTGCACATTGCATTTGCCTCAAAGATCATAGCATCTTGGCTCCTTAACCCTTGGGTTGGGACTTGTTGAGTTGCTTTGAGACCACCAAGCATGCTTGAATTGTATATTATTGCTTTTCTTTTTTTGTTTACTAACCAAAAGCACAAAAATATGTCACTAACTTGTTTTGTTTTGAAGCTCAAGCAAGCATGTGATTCAAGGCTCCTAAGAGGCTCCTATGCTCATTGATGTGGCCAGATGAAGTTGAAAGCAAGCATGAAAATGGTTCCCAAAGCTCTCAATCATCATATTTGCCTCCCAAGTATCTCAATTTGTCAATTTGATCAAGATAAACCAAAGGGCTTGAGGATTGTTTCCCAAGGAAACCCTAATTCAATTGTGCTTTGATTATGCCTTGCTCATGAAGCAACCTCAACCCATGATCAAATACAATCAAGGCAAGTTCTTTAATTCATCATTTCATGCATATATGAGCTTATGTGAGTATCCTCAATCATCAATTCAGTGTTTGAAGCTTGGACTTGAGAAGTTGATCAGTCAATTCATCTGACTATTTTGAAATCCACTGAGACCTAACATTTGATATGTTTGTCAAATGATGATAACCCCAAGAGAAAAAATGTTCTTAAGAACCATATGAACAACTTTCATGTTCATTAAAAATTCATTTTAAACTTGGAAGGTCATCATTCATTTCAAAACATTATAGGTCATTTTGAATGAAGCCCTAATTTTGGGTCAACTTCCCAAGGACCTAACTCCTTCATTTTTTATGATTTTGAGGTGGTATCAAATGCATTAGAAATTTTAATATGTCTAATTCAATTTTTATGTTGGAAAAAATTTCATAATCCTAAAAGAAACACATGTGATAATACAAAACATTATAGGTCACTTTGGACCAAAGTCATTGAAATGTGAAAAAGTCCAACTTCAAGTGCCCATAACTTTATCATAAAAACTCCAAATTATGCAAAATTTAAGTCGAACTTGATTTTCTTGAAAATATCTACAACTTTGATGTTTAAGGTTTTGTCGTTTGAGGCTTGCATCATTGAAACAAAAGGGCTTGAAGTTGGTCCATTTTGACAAAATTTCCATATACATGTTTTACACCTTGAACTTCATGGCCTATTTTCAATAATTTCCCAACACCAAATGGATTTTTGTTCAACATGACATTTGATCCTCATGTAGAGAACTTTCCCACCATTACCCACATGGCTATGTTTCAATTTGGCAAATAGTATTTTCGAAGAGGAGAAGTTTTTGGTTCATTTATGCATAACACATCAAAACTCCATGCACAAACCAATTCAATCAAATCTGCATGTCCAATTTCATTTGGTTGATGTTTAGCTTGCATTTGCAATTGCATTTGGGCCTCCCATGCGCCTGTACAGGCCCATGCATGGAGGATTCAAGCTCATGCACACACGAGTTTTCCATTGCTTGCATCATATCTTGCTATAAATACACATGCCTGGCTTCATTCAAAACCAACCTGAAGGCGCCTGAATTGCTACAGAAATAAAATCCTAACCTCCATTAAAAGGAATTTTGCTTTTCTCTTTCAATTTTCAAGTTCAATTTTCAACTTCATTGGTTGATCATTGAGCTTCAATTCCTAAACCTTGCTTCCTTGCCATCTCAAGAACACACTGCACCAAAGGATTGGAGTGGATCAAGTCTTATAAAGCTTCACTTCAAAGGTTGTTGTTCAAACTTTTTTGATTCGAAACTCCTTGAATATTGCTCATTTCTTGCGTTTGTTGGTACCTCTGAAGTCCTCATGTGAGAGGCAATTGATTTGAGCTTTTAATTTCATGAATTGAGCAAGTTCAGTATGAACACCATAAATTTCCATCTCAGATTTCTCTTTATATAGTGATCTTGAGTGGAAACCAATGGCACAGGGGTGATGTACATCACCCCAGCTCTCTAAAGATGTATAGATCGCGCGTTTTGGTGAAGGTTTTGAAACCTGCAACTCTGGCCGGAAACTGACCTTCTCGCCGGAGAAGACGATGGTGTACACCACCGTCCCCACGCGTTTGAATCTGGACCACTGGATCAAGCTTTCCAGATCTAATCCTGGCCTTGGAATGTTATGACTTATTTTAATGTTGCGTGTTATGCTGTTGACTCAAGCCTTTGGTACGCGCGCCTCACAGCCATCAGATTGGACACATCAATTAATGAGCGTTGATCCAAGCGCAGTGGTTTTTTCTGATTTTTCTAATTTCCATTTTATTTTCTTTAATTCCATTTGATTTCAAAAATTCATAACTTCTTCATTTTTAATCATAAAAATATGGGACCAATTGCATTATTTCCCTTTTAATTTCTAGTTTCTAAAAATGATTTTTAATATTTTTTATGCTTCCATTTAATAGTTTTTATGAATTTTCTCTTTTCTGGTTATTTTTAATTCATTTAAAATAGTTTCCAATATTCAAAAATGCCAAAAATATTTTCTTAACATCTTTGATTGATGATGAATCTATGAAAAATATTCTCATCAATTCCTTAATTGATTTGAGATTTATTTGAGATTTTAGTTCAATTATGTTATTTTTCTTCATTTTTAATTGTTTAAAGTTAGTTTCTGGTTTCCAAAAATGATGAAAATTTTTGTCAAACCTTGTTTGACCATGTTGAACTTATGATGATCCAATTGGACTTTTCCAAGTTGATTTGAATTGGATTTGAAGTTTGACCTTTATTTGTTTATTTTAATTCAAGTATTATTTTAATTCCAAAAAATACCAAAAATATTTTTATTGTTTCTTG